>NC_004331.3:1580000-1620000 GCF_000002765.6 Plasmodium falciparum 3D7
TTTATATATATTATATAACTACTACATTATATATTTTTTATTATATATTTTTTATATATTATTTTGTATATTCTTTATATATTTGTACAAATTGATTTCTTTAAAAAAAAATAAGTTCCTTATTTCTTTTATCATTCTTTAATATATATTATATATATATATATAATATAAATAACATATTGTAAGAAGAATATTTAACCTTTAAAAATGAGAAGAAATTTTTATTTTATTTTTTTACATAATAAAATATATTTTTGTGATATATAGATATGTTATTATTAATATGTATATAGTATATAATATATATATATATATATATATATATATATTATATATGTACATTTAATTTTTTTTTTTTCACATTTAAAAAAATTTTTCATATAAAACAATGTATCATCTATTATATATATATATAATACATATATATACATAATATATATATGTATATTATATATATCATATATCTAATATTATTTATGATTTTCTTTTTATTGCATATATATATATAATATAATATATTGTATTTATTATTATGTAATATATAATATTATATATTATTTATATAACAAAAATCTTGTAAAAAAAAAAAATGCTATTAATATTATATACATATAATATATATATTATTTATACATTTTATTTGTCTATTATTAATATATTATATATATATAATATATATATATATATATATATTATATATGTATAATCACATTATTTATATTATAATATACATAATAATAATTTTTTTTATTTTATTATATACATAAAATAATAAAATGTTATTATACATATATAATATATATATTATATATATATATGTTTTATAAATGATATATACATTTTTTCATAATTATCTCAAAAAAAAAAAAAAAAAATTTTTTTTCCCAATTATAAATATACATTATTTATATGTTATTATATTATATATATATATATATATATATATATATATTTTTATGGTACTTCAAAAATAAAAAAAAAGATCAAATATAATTTCTATTTAACAAACTAATTAAAATTGTTCGTTCTTTTGAATATATATATATATATATATAATATATAATATATGTATTATATGTTTATATTATTCATTATGAACTTATGATTATATAGGAAAAAAAAAAAAACAAAAAAAAAAAAAAAAAGGAAAACAGAGAAAAGAAAAATAAGAAATTAAGAAAATATAAAAAGCGGAAAGATTGATAGTAATATATATATGTATACATATATATATATATATATATATTTAAATTATACATTTTGAAAATAACATGAAATTATAATAAAAATTGTATATTTTGATTATACATATATTTTATTAATATTACATTTGTGAAATGTTATAAACATATTTATTATTTGCAATATCTTTATATGATTATTATATATATATATATATATATATATATATATATATTAATATCATTTTATTATATGTTTTTTTATTTTTATCTTTAATTATAGAAACAGGGAAAAAAAAAAAAAAAAAATTCAAACATATATATAAAAAATATATTATATATATATATATATATATTTGAAGTATATAACCCCAGCAACAATTTATACTCTCTATATATGTGTTTTATAATATTTTATATGTTTTACATATTTGTCATCGTTACTTTTTCCACAGTGAAATAAGAAAAATTGTGTATATATATGTATATATATATAATATATATGTATATATATGTATTAACTCTTTTATATATTTATTTTACGTAGATTTGTAATATTTTATACAGAAATATATAAGACAGAATATTTTAAAATATATATATATTATATATATGTATATTTATATACATATTTGCTTATATATCTATGTATGAATATAACATTTATGTAGTAATAATATATAAAAGGAAATATATTTATATATATATATATATATATATATATACATATGTATTTATCATTTTAATATTTATGTAAAGAACTTAAAAAAAGAAAAAAAAAAAAAAAAGTTGTTTATTTGTTGTTGTCTAAATATATATATATATATATATATTGTCCACAATTATGAATGACCCTCTTTTTTCTTTTTTCTTTTTTCTTTTATGAAATCTTTAATAGATATAATAAATAATAATAATATATCTACATATATTTTTGTTTATTTATTTATAAAATGTGCGAACGCATAAGAATTATATAATTAAAGTACATTGTTTATATAATCATATATGTCTATTTTGTTAAACCATATTTTATTTTATAAATGAAAAAAAAAAAAAAAAAAAAGAATTGTTATACATAACAATAATGTATATTGTAGACCTGCATATAATTTAAAAAGAATTTTTAATATTTTATCTTTTATTTTATTTATCTATATATCTATATATCCTTTTTTATGCTCATGTAAATAGTTTTAAAATATATATATTAAAGAGACTTCATATATTTTATAATACTATAATATATATATATATATATATTAAATATTTGTGAAAAATATTGATCTATTTATTTAAGGATACATGAAAAAATATATTACCTGTAAGACAAGACTATTGTAACTAAAAATATATTTATTAATTTAAGAAAAAGAAAAAAAAAAAATACATTAGACTTATTTATTCTTGTTCTATTTTTGTTGACCACATATATATATTTTTATTTATTTTTATATCTATTTAATTTATATCTTTTAATATATATATTATTTAAATAATGAATTCATTGCTTTTCTAATTTTTTAATAATATACATATTAGAATTAAAAAGATACTCTTTTAATTTTAATAAAGAAATAGTAATTAAATTTTTTTTTTTTTATAATTAATGCATCTATTAATTACATTTTATGTTATTCTATAAGTATAAATATAATAAGAAAAAGAAAGTATAAATAAATAAATAAATATATATATATATATATATATATATATATATATATATATATATCAAATTAGGTGATAATAAAATTACATTTTTATTTATCTCCTATTTTGTTTATTTATAGCTATCTAGCTAAAGAAAATAAAATAAAATAAAATAAAAATTATGAACAGTTCATAATTTTTTTTTCAATTTTTATACAGAATCAAAAAAAAAATAAAAAATAAAAAAAAATAAATAAATAAATAAAAAAATACAGAAAAGTATAGCACATACATACAGCAAAATAAAGATATACTTATTATATACATGTGTATATAATATATATATATATATATATATAACGAAAAATAATAAAAGAAGAAAAAGTTAGTAAGGATGAAAATGGAATTATTGAATATTAAAAACAATGATAATATCCCCTTGGGATCCATGAGGTATACCGATTTGTCATATGGTTGTGAGAGTGAATTATCATCAAATGAAGAGTCTCCATTTTTCTCAGTAGGCGATTTTACTAATGAATTACATAGTAGTTTTGATGACATTTCTGACTATATATTAGTAGATGAGTCAGATTTAAAAAGGGATAGATCAGAGAATACAACAGGAAGTGAAAGTAATGTAATGATAGCATCTATGCGCGTTGATGATAAAAGAGTAGGAAATGAAAAAATAAAAAAAGAGTTGAAAAGTTTTAGTTATTCTGAAGAAAGTAAAACATGTAGTGATAATACTCATAATGAAGATGGAAGTAAAAAACAGAATTTTAGTAGAACATTAGGAACAGAAGGAAGGAAAAGGATGTTAAAATTATTAAGGAGAGCATATAAATATAATGATGAATGTAAGATAATAATGAAAAATAAAAATCCACCATTATCAATAAGTTTCTTACCTTATTTTAATTTATCTATGTTATGGCAACTAGCTGAAGATTTTGGTGTATATAATGAAGCTTTAAAAATTCATAGGGAATGTATTAAAAAAAGAAATGCAAGTGTAAAACTTAAGGCAAGTGCAAAAGCTAGTGCAAATTATAATTTACAAGATATAACAAAGGTATCAAAAAATTCGAAAACTGAATATGCATCAGATATTGCATCTAATGCAGATATGAACACCGCAGAAGATTATGATATGACCAATGGCTCAATTAATGAAGATGGTCAAGGAAAAAGGAAAAGGAAAAAAATTAGTTTTTAAAATGGACAGTATAAAAATGGAGAATATAAAAATTTAGAAATATAAAAAAATGTGCAAAAAATATATGATATATATGAAAAATTTTAAATACATATATAAATATGTTAATATATATATATATATGTATATATGTGTGTATCTATAGGTACCAAATTATGACAAAAAAAAAAATTTTTAGTAATATTTAAATGTGTATATGTTTATATATATATATATATATATATATTATTAGTATATATGATGGAAGAAAAAAATTATTATTGACTGGATATACCCAAATTTACAGTCTTTTTAATTTTTTTTTTATACCCTTTATACCATGTATGTTGGCATATATATATATTTATACATTGTATGTATATGTCAAAATTACATTTGTATTTAAAATAAAATAAAATAAAAATAAAAAAATAAAAAAATAAAAAAATAAAAAAATTTTTGTAAAAATGTATATTTATACTTATATATTTTTTTTTTTTATTATTACTTTTTGAGTGCACATACACACAGACATACATTTAAATATATATATATATATATATATATATATATATTTATATATTTATGTTTATTTATTCATTGTTGTCATTTTAAAATACATTTAAATTTTTTTTTTTTTTTTTTAAATATATACATTTAAATATATACCTATAAATACATACATATATATATATGAAATATATTTGTGTATTATATATATATATATATATATATATATATATATTTATATATAACATTTCTTTAATACATGTAGTGTTGTTACATATTATATATATTTGTCTGTGTATGTCATTCCATATATATGTTCACTTTTTTTTCACGCCTCTAATTTTAAGCTTTAGTTTTAATAATGCAGTTGTTTTCAATATATATATATGTATATAGGTTTATATATATATATATATATTTATTTATTTATTTATATATATAGTTATATTCCCATTTTTACTTTTTTGTATTAATTTTATATACATATTATGTATAATGTAATATTATTTTTATATAAATATATATCTATATATCTATATTTTTTTTTGATTTTTTTTTTTTTTTTTAAATAGCTTTTTTTTTATATCCCTTACATTCTGTAGAATGTAAATATATATATATATATATATATATATATTTATATTTATATATATAATGCTATAATGGTTTATTTCATTATATATATATATACATATAAATTAATATATTTGTTTCTTGAAGAAAAAAAAAAAAAAATAAATAAATAATGAAAAAATATGACAAGGAAAAAAAATAGAAAAAAATAAAAAAAAAAGTGCAAGCACAGATTTATTTATTTATTTATTTATTTATTTATTTTTTTTTTTTTTTTTTTTCTTATTTTTTTTCTTTTTTCATTATTCATATTTTATGATTAAAACTATTTCAATTTTTTTTAATCTTTTCTAATTTAAAAATAAAAATATTTTCTAAAAAGAATAAAATAATATCTCATGATCATAAAATTCTTTTAAATATAATTTGTTATATTAAGATGGTTATTATATATGTATATATTTAATTATGAGGTTGTTATATAATATTATTTTTTTTTAAACAAAAAAAGGAAAAAAAAAAAAAAGAAAAAAAGGAGTAAGGTAAAAAATATATAAATAATAATATAATTATAAAAATACAAAAAAGAAAGATATTAATATAAAAATTATATACATATAAATGAGCTTGTGCCCCTGATGGTTATTATATATAAGAATTGTAGGTTATATTTATATTGTATATTAAGAATTATTCCTTGCTTTCCCATTTACTAAATACATTGAATTTGTTATTTACTAACATCCTATAATATATGAAATATATCCAAAATGATATGTGTAAATAAAACAAAATATTCATCGAAATGTTTAGCATCATTTTGCTTCCTATGCCTATGGATAAGAAAAAAAAAAAAAAAAAAAATATATATATATATATATATATATATATATATACATATATATATAATTATATATATATAATTATATATAATTATATATGAATAAATAATATGTGAATATATTTTTCCTTATGAATACCTGCCCACTCTTCATTATCCATTTGTATATAAAAAATATTATTTTTTGGATCGAAATTTGTTTTGGGTACACCAACTAAAGCAGCTCTTGAAAAGTCATGATTTAAATCTAAATATCTAGCACAACGTTTTGTTTTCTTTTTAAATAAAGATATGAAATTTCTTATTTTCCAATAAACAAAATTTCCATGTGTAGGTTTACTAATATATATTAATTTTTTATCATAAAAACTAGACATATTATGATTTCCATTCTTTACAATTTCGTTAAGCGTGTTTTTCGCTATATGATCAATTTTGCCCATTGTCAAAAATTACACACATAAATGAATAAATAAATAAATATAAATATAAATATAAATAAATAAATAAATATAAATATATATATATATATATATATATATATATATATATATATATATATATATATTATAAGTACTCCAATTATATTTAAATTAAAAATATATAATTTATTTTAAATAAATAAAAAAGAAAATATATAATATATATAAATATGTGTGATATTATTTTATTATGATGTTTTTTTTGTTTCTCAGATCTGTGCATTTCATTTATAAGGAAATAAAAAAAAAAAAAAATTTACAGACTTAAATATAAAAATAAATATATATGAAATTATATATATATATATATATATATATATATATAATATTATATTATATTCCTTTTTTTATATGCTATGCAAAAAATTTGTCTGCCCAAGGAAAATTAAAATAATATTATATATATTATAAAAGAAAAAAAAAAAAAAAAAAAAAAATGTACATATAAATAAATATATATATATATAATATATATATAATATATATATAATATATAATATATATATATATATATATATATATATATATAGTAACATTTTACCTTTTCGAAACTATTAAATGAGGGGCAATTTATTCCTTCACTTTTTTATTAATAACCAATATATTTAAAATACTAAAAAAAAAAAAATATATACATATTAACAAATGTTACACAAAATATTTTGTAATATAAAAAAAAAAAAAAAAAAAAAAAAAAAAAATTAAATATATATATTTAAATATATATATATTATATATACATGTATAATATTTGTTTATTTTCCTTACATCCTTTATTTTCTTTTTGTGGTTTCCTCGAATTAAAAACGAATCCGGTTTTTCAATGACCTCACTATTGCAAATACTTTTAATTTCTCTTTTAAGAATCTTCAAAAAAAAAAAAAAAACACAAAATTAAATGAAATAAATTAAAATGAAATGAAATAAAATAAAATAAAATAAAGATAATATCAAACTTTTATCATTAACATATATCTTATACTTTTTAAAACATACATCAATATATATATATATATATGTATATATGTATGCTTTTATATTTGTTCCTTTTGTTTAGTTACTTCTTTGTTCCCCTTAATTTTTCGTATAACCGTTATGACCAAATTTTTATTATTTTTGTATTTTAAAAAAACAGGCAAATTATCGGACGCTATATAAGGACAAAAAAAAATTAATCTACATAATGTACACACAAGTACATAAGGTTTATACATACATATATATGTATGTATATATATATATATATATGTATTTATTTATTTATTTATTTATTTGTTTATCTTATTAATACAATACTTTTATAATGTAATACCTGTTCTCCTTATATAAAATGGTATCTTGTTTATTTTTTTTTTGTACGAATTTAAATATTCATTGTATATACTAAAGTAGGATTTGGGTGTATGCATAAATTTGAAAAATTTGAAAAAATTCATGCTTTTTAAAAACATAGAGGCCAAAAGAAGAAAATAAAATATAAATTATATAAAATTTGTACAATTATTTTGATATATATTATAAATGGTTAAAAATATGACATTTTTATTGAAACACATTTATATATTCTTTTTTTTTTTTTTTTTTGTCAAGTTATACAATATAATTCACATACTATACAAACATATATATATATATATATATATATATATAATATATAAAATACATAATATATATATATTTTTATTTTTGATTACATAAATTCC
Organism: Plasmodium falciparum 3D7; assembly: GCF_000002765.6. Lineage (NCBI taxonomy): Eukaryota > Apicomplexa > Aconoidasida > Haemosporida > Plasmodiidae > Plasmodium > Plasmodium falciparum. The sequence continues at coordinate 1,588,142 of NC_004331.3, forward strand.
ATATTGTAGGAACGATACTGTAATGATAAACAATAAATAAAATATAGTCGTAGGGAAAAAGCAAAATATATAATATTTATATATATATCACTATTTATACATATTCATTTTTAATTATTTCAAAATGTTTCGAAACCTCCCATATATATGACTTATATATACATACCATATAACCAGAATATATTTATATATATATGTATTTTTTTTTTTCTTTTCTTTTTGATTATATAATATTACAAAAACTACAAAAAAAAAAAAAAGTATGCATTTCTGTAGCAAGAGAGGCCAGTTTAATTTTCTGAAATTATATAAGAATAATATAAAAACAGTAAAAAATAATATAAAGAAAGAAGATGATTATTTATTTTTGAATAAGATAAAACATAAAGAAAAAAAGAAAATATGTTTTAAAAATATATTCCTACGAGTATGTGTAATAAATCTGAGTATATTTTCTTTTACATTATATAATTATTTAAAAAAAAATGACGAAAATTATTTTGATAAAAATGATATATGTATTATAGATCACATTGTTATGAATGATTTGGTAAGTACCTTTGGTGTTAATAATATATCTATATATTTAAAAAATAAATTATATGATAAATTACTTTTAAATATTCAAGATGAAGTATATATTTCAAAGGAAAATTCGTTACTAGTTTTAATGGAAGCTATTTATAAAAATAAAAAATATTTTCATCAACAAAAAAAAAAAATTCAAAATAATATCAAAAATAAAAATGATAATATACATCATGAACACAATCAACAAAAAGATTATTATATGAAGCAACGCTCCGATGATATAAATAATAATAGAAATGATAAGAACATATCTATGGATATAGATATGTATAATAAAAATAATGGTAATAATGTGAATAATGCTCCTTATGAACCTTTTATATATTTCCTTTTTGAAAATATAAAAAAAAATAATATAAATTATTCTAAAAAGAAAATTCTGTCATCCATCCTATTTTATTACATCAAATATTCAGAAGATGATTTATATTTATCATATGATCAAATATGGCAGCTTGTGTACAACCCAAATTTATTTTATAATTTGCATAATAGAGGGGAAATTATATCTTATCTTTTATTAAAAATTTTAAGAAATCAAAAATGTACTGAGGAAATATATACAAACGAAAAGAATATCATACATACATATATTGATATGGAAAACCAAAAAGAAAATCACATAGAAAAAAAGCAAAATTATTCTACAGATATGCAGAACCAAGAGCAGCATATGAACAAATTTGAAAATACTATTATTTTCTTTCTCCTTAATCAGGATGTAGAGGAGAAGAAGGAAAAGAGTGCTATTCACCTGATGGATAAGATAAACGGTGAGAAGAAATATGTGAAAGAACAAAATGGAAAGACCAATAAATTGACACATGAAAATAATAATAATAACAATAACAATAATAATAATATTGATAATATTAAGAATAATTATAATAATAATGGTATTAAATTTGTTGAGTTACCTATTTATAAATTTTATAAGTCCTTCAAAAAAAACGAAGAAAATTATTATAAACAACAAGGGTTAGCACAAATACAAAAATATCTTAACAAAATAAATTCAACTTATTTTTTAGGAAAAAAAAAAAATAATAATAATAATAATAATAATTTAATTGTAAAAGAAAAATATAATAATATAATGAATAAAATTTACTGGAAATTTCTGGAGAATACTGTATTATATACTTTCATTTTTTCATTTGTTTTACATAATCTGAAATCAAAAGAATATAATATAAAAACATATCTTTATATGTTTAAAGATATAAATAAAAGTATTTATACTAATGTACTTATAAATTCATCAATATTGATACAAAAATCGATTCTTAATAATATGAATGAAAAAAAAAAAACAAATAAATTTATTTTAACCTCTCTAATGTTTAACCTTTTTAATACATTCACATTATCTTTATCAATATATAGGTGCAAATATGGTAATACTTCATAAAATATAAAGAAATAATAAAACATTACAAATGTATATATGCATACACATATATATATTAAGATATTTATATATTTAAAAATTTTTCATTTTGCAGCTTTGGTTCCTCTTTTATTTTCCCAGGTTATTAAGGATAATTATTTTCTTTGATTCTATTTATTTTTTTGTGAGGCAAAAAAGTTTTTAAAAGGGAAATATTAAAAAAAATTATAAAAATAAAATAAAATAAAATAAAATAAAATAAACATATATCCATAATATATATATATATATATATATTTTTTTCAGTGATATTTTTAAAATAAATTGTTTGTGTATTATTTATTATATTGTTTTAACATTTTGCTTATATATATATATTTATATATTTTATACCCTTTTTATGTTAAAAAGGAAATGATCTTTTTCATTTTCCAACATCATTTTTTTTATTATATCATTAGAATTAATAATTTTTTTAAAGAAAATCTTTTTGTCCACACCATTAGTTTCTTTGTTATAGTAATCTATTAGGTTTTTTTTTTTTTGTAAATCCTTTTTATTTTTTATAGAAATATGGTTTCTTTCATCTGGATAATCATTTGATAACAATTTTAATTTTTCTGTATATGTATTGTCTCCTTGTTTTTTTTTTTTTTCATTCCATTGTATTTCTTCGTTAAAAATATCATTTTTTATATCTCTATGTTCATCATTCATTTGATTTTTGATGTTTTCCAATATATTACTTTTATTAGAATATAGATTTATCATTTCTTTTTTTTTCTTTTTTTTATTTTTATATAATAATAAGAAATTATCAAAATTATGTTGTAATATATCTTGTTCGTTTATGTTATTATTGTTGGTATTATTATCTTCTTTATATTTATTTATTTTGTTAATTTTTAATTTTTGTATATACTTTTTATATAGCATTTCGTCATACTCTAAATCTATATCGTTATGATCTCCTATGTAGTTATTTTTCACATTTGAATTTGGTGAATACATGTTGTTCTCTTCACTACACTCTTTTTCATAGTAAGACTTATTATTATTATTGTTCGTGTTATTATCATCGTTTCCATTGTTCAGAGTTGCGATTTGTTTGTTTTTGCCCATGTCACTCTTATCATAAATTTTATATAATTTCTTATGTTCGATATCTTTTATTTTCTCCTGATTCCTTTTATTTATATTATCCTCAAGAATATCCACACATACCGTTTCATTTTCTAAATGTTTATCATTAGATATAATGACGTCTTGCTCATTTTTAATATAATTATGATTTTGTATATATTCATAAATTTGTAATTTTTTCTCTTGCTCATTATTTTTGTTATTCATAAAAGGAGGAGAACTATTATCTATATTATTATCTATATTATTATCTATATTATTATCTATATTATTATCTATATTATTATCTATATTATTATCTATATTATTATCTATATTATTAATATTATTTGTTTTATTACTGCATATATAATTTGATCCCATATTTTTATACATATTATCCTTTCTCATGATATTTTCCATATCCTTTTTAAATATCCTTTTGTTATAGTTATTAATATTCACATTAGTATATTTATGCTCTTCAGGTATATTATTCATATGATTTATGTTCATGTTGTTCTTGGGTAGGTTGTCTTTAGATATTACTTTTCCATTGTTTTCTTTGGTGTCTTGATTATTTATATGCTCATTTCTTAATAAATGAAATGAATTGTTGCATTTCTTTGTTTCTTGAACTTTTGGAATATATAGAGGAAGGTTACTTATAGATTTTCTTTTATTTTCTATGTTGTTATAAATACATTTGAGCCTCTCATTTATAATAAATAAACCATACATATTACTTTTCTTTTTATAATTTTTCAACAAATAAGAGTTAACATTTGAAATCTTTTTCTCATTATTGTTAGTATCATTTGGATGTACAAAATGGTTCATGCTTTTATCTAACACGTTTGAAGAGGAGAATTGAGAAGTTAAGATATTATCTTTATTATTAATACTATTCATACTATTTATACTATTTATACTATTCATATTATTATCCTTGTTATATTTTATAGTATCACTCATGGTATCCACACAATCCTCATTTCTACATATATCATAATCACTTATTATGAAACCCCTATTTTCCTTTTGATCTTTTATTTTTTTTTTTAAATCTTCAAATGTATCACCTACTAATTTATTTCTATTTTCGTGTGACAAAATATCTAGATCATCATTAGTTTGTATATTCAATTTATTATAACATGGTTTTTTTTTCAAAATAGTAGAAAAATAATATTTCATGTTTTTATATCTTTGTTCATCAGAATTCATAAAATCATTTTCCTTCTTTTCCTCATAGTCCATATGAAAACCTTTCTCCCTCATCTTGTGTCTTATCAAAGAACTATTAAGTTGTATTTTTTCAACAGGTTCATCATTTTCAAAATTGTTTATATCTAGGACATTTTTATCTAGATTATGTACATATTTTATATTTTCATGAAGTATATTTTTTTTGATATTGTTAAGAGGGTGTTGTGTCTTTATATTTTCCTCATTTCTTAAAAGAAGGGACAGATCCTTTTTTTTATTATCATTATTATTATTATTATTATTATAAGCGATCCTTTTTTTAATTTCATTGTGTTCACCAATATGATTATTGCTGAAACTAAATATGTTGTATGTTTTTTTATAATTATACAGGTTCTTATCATATAAATATTTATTGCTTAATAATTCTTTTCTATAAATATCATGACTTTGTATATTATGATTGTAAGAATTGTTTTCTTTTTTTTTTAAGTTTATATGTGATGTTTGATGTGAGTCCATATAATTATCTACATAATCTATATCATTTTTATATTTCATTCTATCTATATTTTGATTTGGATATATATTATTGTTTTCTACTTTATCCTTTTCATTTATCTGTTGTATGATATTCGAGAAATTGAATTGTATGTTTTTTTCTTCATTCTTGTAATATATTTTGTTTAATAAACCTTTATCATATTTATTTTCTGCACTTTTTATTTGTTTATTTTGTTTTCTTGAAACCGTTTCATTCCTCATTTTACTTTCTTCATTTATTATATGATTCATGTTTTTATGTTTATTATAACTACTTGTGTGACTATAGGAAGCATTCAAACTAGAAGAATGAAGATGAAGATTATTACTATTATTCTTGCTATTTTTAATAGGACTATTACTATCATATCTTGTTTTATAATAATTGTTACAACTTTTATGTCGTCTTCTCCTAGTACCTTTTTCATCTTCTTTAGGATTATTTTTTTTATTTATATTAATATGTACGATATTGTTATTTTTTTCTTTTGAACATATTGAGGAATAAGATGAATAAGGATAAGACGAATGTGAAGGATAAGAAGAAAAAGAAGAAGAAGAAGAAGAAGAAAAAGAAAAAGAAGGATCTGCCTTTTTTTTTTCTTCGACTTTACACAACATATAATATTGTCCATTGTTATTATGATCATTATGAACATTATTGTGATCATTATTGTGATCATTATTGTGATCATTATTGTGATCATTATTATGATCATTATTGTGATCATTATTATGATCATTATTGTGATCATTATTGTGATCATTATTGTGATCATTATTGTGATCATTATTGTGATCATTATTGTGATCATTATTGTGATCTTTATTATCCTTATAATTTCCAATTTTTATTATATCCTCCTTTGTGTTATTAGACGTTGGTCCATTATATAATTTTTTCTCCATAATCAAATCAATATCATTATTCTGGTTCCTTTTTCCCCCATTAGAAATATCGTAATATTTTAAATACTTTTTTAAATCTTTATCTTTTTTTTTTTTTTTTTTTGACAAATCCTTATTTCTTGTGCTTTTCTCTTCAACATAATCAGAAGAATCATCCTTTGTTATGATATTGTTATAATTTAAATATTTTCCAAACTTCAAAATTTTAGAATTCAACAGATCCTTTTTAATAATTTTTTTTTCTTCTATTATATTAGTTTCCTGATGTTTTATATAATTATCATCACTTATATTATTTGTGTCATCTCTTTTATGGTTCTCATTAGTTTTGTCATCTTGATCATTTGTTGAATCAGTAACATCTGTTGAATAAATTTTTAACTTTGTATCTTTATCTTCTCCTTTGATACTTAAGAAATTATTATTAAATATTTCATTTTCTTTTTTTAAATACATATTTTCATTTTTCAATGTGATGATAATTTTTTCTTTTTTCCTTAAATCTTCATTTAAATTATTATTACTTTTTTTTAATTTATCTATATTATTTTGAAGAGATAACATATCATTTTCATGATTTTTTATTTTATGTATAAGATTATTCTTATCTATTTCATGCATATCTTTTTCTTTTATTAAATCTTCATAAACATTTTTTACAAGTAGTATGTCATTAACTATATTAGTTATGGTATCATTTTTTTGATTTATAATATTTTGAAGGTTCTTATTTTCTTCTTCATATTCTTTTAATGTATTTATTAAATTGTTTATTTTTTCTTTACTCTCATTCATATTATGTGCCCATACTTTTTCGTTGTTACAATATTTTTCCTTATCTTTTTTATAACTTTCTATAAGGTTCTTATATTCATTTATTCTTTGATTAGCTTCTTGTTCTTTTTCTTTATTCATTGTAAGGATTATATCTTCATTTTGTTGTTCCATTTTTTTTATTATATCTTCTTTCTCATTCTCCAATCTTTTTATGATATCTTCTTTCTCATTCTCCAATCTTTTTATGATATCTTCTTTCTCATTCTCCAACCTTTTTATTATATCTTCTTTTTCATTCTCGAACCCTTTTATGATATCTTCTTTCTCTTTTTCGAACCCTTTTATGATATCTTCTTTCTCTTTTTCGAACCCTTTTATTACATCTTCTTTCTCTTTTTCGAACCCTTTTATGATATCTTCTTTCTCTTTTTCGAACCCTTTTATTACATCTTCTTTCTCTTTCTCCAATCTTTTTATTACATCTTCTTTCTCTTTCTCCAATCTTTTTATTACATCTTCTTTCTCTTTCTCCAATCTTTTTATCACATCTTCCAGATGTTCCTTTTTTTTCTTTTCCTCTATATATAACTCCTCACATTTCTTAATTTGTGTAACATTTTCTTGTTCTTGTGTTTCTATTTTTTTTTTAAAAAATATATCTTTCTCATCGATTTCTTGTTTAAGTAAATCCAGTCGTCTCTCGTAAGATTCCTTTAACTTTATAATTTCTTCATTATGTATATTAGTTATATTTATTATTTCATTCTTCATTTCTTCCATACTTTTATAAGCAATATTATAATTATTTTCCATAATTTTCTTTTCCTCACAAAGAGTTTTTTCTTTTTCTAAAGAAGCATCTAGTAATATCTTTACCTCGCACACCTTGTTTTGTAAATAATTAATATCGTAAGGATAATAGTCATTGTCATCATAATGGTTATTATATATGATATTATTACGCTCATCATCGGGACTATTTCCATCATCATCACAAATAATATCTTCATTATAACAATTGATTTGTTTATCATCACAAATAATATCTTCATTATAACAATTGATATGTTTATTATCACAAATAATATCTTTATTATAACAATTGATTTGTTTATCATCACAAATAATATCTTTATTATAACAATTGATTTGTTTATCATCACAAATAATATCTTTCACATTATTCTTCTTATTATTATTATTATATGGAGTATCCAAATATATTTTCTCCTTCTCATGTATATGATGGAAAGAATGTTCATGATCCTTGTTTCCTTTACGTTTTGAAATATTAAAAAAAGATTTTTTCTTTGGAGCAATTTCCTTTGAGGTGTTTATTAAATAATGTTGCTTGTTTATATCCCTAGGATTATTTATTTTATCATAATTATTTATGACAAGTTCTTTATTTGTATTTATTTTGTTATTATTTATTATTATATCATTGCTTATTCCCAATTCATTCTCTTCATCAAAAATGTCAATAAATTTTAATTTTTTCTCATTTTCCATTTTATTATTTTCTTCTTCTAAACATTTATTTTTTTCTTCATTACTAATAATAAGAGAATTACCTTTCTTTTGACTCTTTTGTTTTTTTTTATTTAAAAACTCAGAAGGAGATTCGTAAGGATCCATAGCGTACATTTCATTGTAATCATAAAAAATAAAGAAAAAAAAAAAAATATATATATATATATATATATATATATATTATTGTATTAGGTGTGATAATAATAAAAAATAAAAAAAAATACAAGGTGATATTTTCAAAAGCGGACAAGTACTTATTTTAAAAAAAAATAAAATAATATAATATATATAAATTATACATATAATATATATAATTTATTACTTTTCAAACAAATAATTATGTAAATATATTATATATATATATTTTATATATTTATAATATTTCCGAATGTAACAAAATATATTAATAATTAAAAAAAAAGAAATTGAAACCGTTACATGTGTACATATGTTACACATAATAATTTATTTAATTATTTTGCACTTATTTTTTAAGAATATAAATATATATAAATATATATAAATAAATATTATATGTGTCATACATATATATAATATATATATATATATACCCATATGGAAGAACGATTATTATTACATAATATTTTTTATATTATTTAATTTAAGTTTCTTATTTTCCAAAAAAAAAAAAAAATAAAATAAAACAAAATGAAATAAAATAAAATAAAATATAAACATATAAACATATAAATATATATGTATATATATATATATATATATATATATATATATATATATATAATAATAATAATAAAAAAAAAATGATAGGTGTAATTCATTACATATATATAATAAAATATGAAAACACCATTTTGATAATTTCAAAAAAATATACAAAAAAAATAAAATAAATAATACACCATTTTGGGGAATTCTAATTATCTTAAGCATTATTACAAATATAAAAGGGGAAGGTCATTTTTGTTATTCTTTATATTTTTATATTTCTTTTTTATTTTTTTTTCTTTCTTTCTTTCCATTTGTATTAAGAAATGTATCTTCAATGTATCCACTGCTCAAACAACATTTTGTAATGTACATATTTACTTATATTCAAATTATTAAAACCATTACATAGAAAGGTTAACATTATATATAATTATACATATTACTTTTATTAATTCACATTATCCTTTCAATATATATATATATATATATATATTTTATTTATTTAAATTATTCATGTTGTTTAAATTATCCAGAAATTTTTCTCGTTCCTTTTTCAACTGTATTATAATATGAGAAAGAATTTTTGGACTCACTCCATATTCGCATAATTGAATTAATATAACTATAGTTTCTTTATCCAGATTAACATTTAAAATATTTGAGATTTCATAAATGATTTCAATAGCTTCTTTCTTTGCTTCTTTATCATTCATTTTTAATGGGATATAATAATATATACATATATATATATATATATATATTTACAAATTGTATGTTATATGTTTTATTTATCTTGAATTAAATATATATATATATATATATATATGTATATATTATTATATCTTAAGAAAAAATAAAATATATATTAATACTTTTATACGAATGCTCAATTTTTCTCTTTACCACACAAATATAATATATGTATAAATTATTTTATTTTTTTTTTTTTTTGTGTAAATTAAATGAAGATATGAAGAGAGAATACCATATAAATATTATATATATATATATATATATATTAATTTATTTATGTTGTGTTATGTTACTTTTTTTTTTTTTTTTTTTTTTTTTTCTGTAGTTATAAATTTATTTTTTCATTTTTTCATATTAGCTTATGCACATATAAAGTATGAACATAATATATACATATATATCAATATAATATATATATATATATTTTTTTTTTTTATTATTATGTTAAGAAAAAAGGTAAAAGTTTTTCCTTTTCTTTTTCTTTTTCTTTTTCTTTTCCTTTTTCTTTTAAAATGTATGTATATTTATTATACATATAAATTTCTTCACATATATATTTTTTTTTTTTTTTTTTTTTGTGTAAATTAAATGGAGATATGAAGAAAGAATAACATAAAAATGGATATAATATATATATCTTTATATATATAATATAACTTTTAATTTTTTTTCTTTAATTTTTTTTTTTTTTTTTCTTTCATTTTGTTTTATTTTATTTCATTTTTTTTGTTTGTACCCCGAGATGGGTAATAGCTTATCGTTATGCCTACTGCGGGAAACGTCCAAAGATGTGTTTAGATATTTCGAGAGTTTATACATAAAATATTTTAAAAGTTATAATTATATAAATTATATCACGTTGAAATATAATAAGAAAGATGATAAGATGCATAGGAAGAAGGTTATTACATGTGCTGATATTAATGAAGGGCCTAAAAATAATCGAATTAAAAAAGAGAATTATATATTTCGAGCTTTTTTGGACATGACAAAACATGAGAAAACATTATTATCTCTGGCAATGGTATTTCTTATAATAAATGCTTATACGAATATAAATTATCCAAGAATTATGGGTGAATGTATTGAAGCAAGTAATCATATGAACAATAATATCTTTAATAATATTCATAATAATAATAATGATAATATTTTTCAAAGTAATGATAATGTTATATATAATACCTTTTGTAATATAAATATATGTAATAATGTTATAAATTTTTTTTTTGATAAAATAAGTTTTATAAAAAATTATTTCGTAGATCGAAATATTATAAAGACCATAATATTTTACTTTCCTTATTTTATATGTGGGGGGATAGCATCTTATATGAGAATATATTTTACAAATCAATGTATTAAAAATATAGAAATACGTTTAAAAAAACAAGTACATGATAAAATTCTGATGAATAATGAAGAAGAATTTAAAGAATATAAGACATCTGATTATTTAGTAAATTGTACTTTTATCGAAATAAAATATAGCGCAAAAGAATTAATTACATGTATTACACAAACATTTCGTTATATGAATTCTGTAGTAGGTGGATTAATATCAATGTCATGTATCTCTCTATATCTAACAAAGTTATGTCTCTTCATTATACCTATATATGGTCTTTCTGTTCTTTGTCTTTTAAAATCATTAAAACGCATTAAAATTGAAACTACTACTATGGAAGAAAAACAAATAGCACGATTTTCTGATTCTTTACAAAAAAAAAATATAATATCATTATTTGGTAATGAATCATATGAACATAGATATTTCTGTAAACAATTACATGTTCTGAATAATTTGTATGATAAATATATAACTTGTGAATCTATATTCTATTCCTTCTTGAATATAGGTACTAATGTTGTTATATGTACCATTTTATGTTTGGGAAGATTAGAATTAACTACACAACATATAACACATGGTCAACTCGTCTCTTTCATAGTTTACAGCACCATGTTAGGACTAGGTGTAGGGGGCATGTTAAAATTAAAAAAAGATATTAATCTTCTACAAATAAGTTTACAAAAAATATATGAAATATTAGATCTGACAAAAAGTGAAACGCAAACGGATATAAATAATTATGAACAAGGTAAATTAACTATACAAGACAAACAAGTAAATCTTTCAAAAAATAAACAAAGTGGGAACAGCATGGGAAAATATAAACCTGATAATGATGATGATAATAAGGAGGATAATAAGGAGGATAGTAAGGATTATAATAAGGATGATAATAAGGATGATAATAATGATAACAATAATGATAACAATAATGATAACAATAATGATAACAATAATGATAACAATAATGATAACAATAATGATAACAATAATGATAACAATAATGATCATCATAATGATCATAATAATGATAACAATAATGTTGTGATGAATGAGCTACCTTTCAAGTATCCACACAAATCTAATTATATACCAAATAATATTAAAGGATCCATAAGATTTGAAAATGTTTCTTTCTCATATAATCATTACGATAAAGAAAGAAAAAAAAGTGTTTTAAAAAACATCAACTTAGAAATTAAGGCAAGTGAAAAAGTTGCCATTATAGGGAAAAGTGGATCAGGAAAATCAACCTTGTGGAAATTACTTACATGTAATTTTTCTTATGAAGGAAATATTTTTATAGATAATCTTAATATTAAAAATATTCATAATCATTTCTTAAAAAGAAATATTCTTTCCGTCAGTGAGCAAGAATGTTGTATATTCAATAGAACTATTTATGAAAATTTAATATATGGACTAGTACCTCTATATATAAAAAATAATAATAATAATAATAATAATAATTATTATTATCAATATTTATCCAAATGTATTTTTCAAAATATGAATCCAGGTAATAATATCCATAAAAAAATTCTAAACAATATTCAATCAACAAAATACAATTCACAATGTTATCAAAAAAATAAACATAATATTACCTCGAATTTTATAACTCAAAGTTATCGAACACAAGATGAAGATCCTCATAATATTTCAAATCACAAACATATAGATAACACAAGTAGAAATATATATCAAAATTATTATACAGATTTCCTAAATTCATATGATGAATATAAATTAAATATTATCAACTCTTCCATTAATGTATTATGTGAAGAACTTGATTTAAAACAATTTATTAATTCGATGCCTCACAATATACATTCAAATATTCAATATAATAATATGTCATCAGGACAAAAACAAAGATTATCTATTATAAGATCTCTTATGAAAGATACTCCTATATATATATTTGATGAAATCACATCTTTCCTAGATGAAGGAAATATACACAAATTACACAAACTTATTGATTTATTAATACCTAACAAAACTATTATCTATATTACACATTCAATTCATATCCTCAATAAAATGGATAAAATTATTATCCTAGACGATGGTAAAATTAGGGCGATTGGGACATATGAACAAATTAAAAATGATACGCTCTTTAGGGATATATTCTCCCTACATAAGCCTGCTGTATAGTCCAACCTATCAACATATATATAGATATATTTATGTATATATTTTATTTTATAACAACCCTTTACACATTATTATAAATTAATCATTTGTCATATATATAATATGTTTATATATTTACATTCGTGTTACTATAATAGTATCACCTATTTTTCTATTTTTCAATTTGTTAATCAAGATAAATTACTTTTCTATATAAAAGTATATTAAATGAAAATTATTTGTATATAAATAAATAAATAAATATATACATATATATATATATCTATATATATATATATATATATATATATATTTATATGTGGAGCAGTACGCACTCTCACAATTAAATTTATATATATCATAAAAATGGGGGGGAAATAAATCGAATACCACACATATGAATAAGAAAAAATGTTTATTTGTTTTATCATCACATAAAAATATATATATATATATATATATATATATATATATATGTATGTATTTTTTTTTTTTTTTTTTTTTTTTTTTTTTTTTTTTTAATCCATTTTATTTTCTTTCTTAAAAATCATAACAATCTTTTGTTTTTTCTATCCATAAATTTTCCATAACTTTAGGTGTTTCATATACCTCAGCTGTCGCCTCATATATTTTTCCATCAAATATAACTCTATCTCCTTTAGAATATATATTATTCATATAATTTAAAGCACCACATATATAATTATCATAACTACACGATCCCCTGAGTTTCCAATCAGTTATATTTACTGTAGGCATTGAATCCGTACTTACAATGTTTTGAAAAACGTATCCACTCAACTTTATTAGTTTCCCTTCTTCATCGATATATTCATGATTCAAATCCCAATCATCTATCAAATCACAATTATACAAATTAAGATTGTATACTTTTCTAGAATTTTTTATAATATTTTTTTTATTCTTAATCATTTCATTTTCTGTACTTCCTATATCTTTCACACCCTCATCACCAAATTCTAATAAATTTTTATCTTCATTTATTTTTTTTATAGACATATTGCTATCTATCTCATCATTTCCTTCATACATATCCTCATCAAAAGTTTCATCATCATTTAATTTTGGTGAATATTCGTCCGTGCCATTTTTATCCGTATACATTTGGATATAGCTTATCTTGTTCTTCTTACTTTCGTCATTGGTTTTTATAGTAAAGTTTTTATTTTTATTTTTCTTTTTATTTTTATTTTTCTTTTTATTTTTATTTTTCTTTTTATTTTTATTTTTTGAGTTACCCTTTATGTGGTCCTTCTCCCTTTCTACTTCTCTACGTTTGGACATCTTATCTGGAACACCCATCAACTCCTTGTTCCTCTTTCCATTCTTTATCCTTAATAAATCTTTCTCTTTCATATCATACTTTTTATTCTTTTCTGTTTTCTTATGGTTACTTTTGACAAATCCTGGATCAGATATTATTCTTATTTCTATTACATCTCCGTTATGTGACGTTTCAGTCAACTTATTTTTATGATGATTTTCACTGTGTAATTTTTGTTTATTCTGATTATTAGTATTTATGTTTTTATGTTCATTAGTTGATGATATATTAGTAGGTCCCTTATTTTGTATTGTTGTATTATCATCACCATCAACATTATTATTATTATTATTATTATCATTATTATTATTATTATTATTATCATTATTATTATTATTATTATTATCATTATTATTATTATTATTATTATCATTATCTATTTTTGGAATATCCTTTTTAATATTATTTATCTTTATCATATTATTATTAATATCAATATTGTTTTCTTTTTTTCCATTCTTATTATTTTTAATTCTACTTTTTTTTTTATTTAAATTATTTAATTTAAAGCTCATATTCCCCCTTTGTTCTTCTCTCATATAGTTCTCATCATTATTTTGCTCTCTACTATTTGATATACCTCCATCATATGATTTATTATTATGCTTTATTTTATATTTGTTGTAATTACCTTTTTTGGAATCCTTCATTTCAATTTTATTATTCTTCTCCTTATTATTCATTTTTAATAAGGGTTTATTTTGTAAAGATTTTATATACACTGTATCATCATTTTGTAATTCTTTAACGTTTTCACTTGTCTTATCCCTCCTCATATTATTATTATTATTATTATTATTATTATTGTTGTTGTTGTTGTTTTCATATTGATCGTTTATAAAATTATTAATATCGTAGGATACATCCTGAACTATACGCTTCATTAATTCATCCTTACTAACTTTTAAAGTGTTACCATGGTTCACCTTATTATTATCATACATCAAACGAGGAGGATCACCTTCCTTTATTCCCTTTAATGACAATGCGCTATATGTTCTTATTAATATTAAGGAACATAAGCATATCACTAGGAAAAATCCTTTTTTCATACTAACCATTATAAAATATATATATATATGTGATTATATATATTTTTTTTTTTTTTTTTTTTTTTTTTTTTTCTATTTTATTTAATTCAAATTATGTTGCTTTTTTTAGAAATAAGCATATATAAATCCAAATAAATTAATTATTATTTGTATTATTAATTCTTGGAAAATATGTTAGTGTTGGAAAAAAGAAAATATAACAAAAAAAAAATTTATATATATAAACAAATAACATACATATATAACAATTCATATATATATAAATATATGTATATGTAAAATTAAGATATAATACTATTATACCATTTAACACATTTATATAGAGCTATATATTATATATAAAAAAAAAAAAAATCAGTTATTTTTTTTTTATTTATTTATCATAATTCTCAAAACCATTCCTTTATTTCAAATATCTACTCTTTCCTTTCTTCAGTATTATATTTAAAATGGAAATATAAAAACAAATAAAGTCCATTTATATTTTTCATTATCCATAAATTATATTTTTTACGTTTTGGCTATATAAATAAATCTATATCTATATATAGTATGTATGTATGTGTTTTTTTTTTTTTTTTTTTTTTTTTTTTTTTTCTGACTTGTTCATAAATATTTCATTTAAAACATATAAATCGCCTGTACAACCAAAATATTTTCTAAACATATTAACAAAAACAATATATATTATTAACTAATAATAATAATAATAATAATATATATATATATATATATATATATATGTGTGTGTATATTTTTTTTTTTTTTTAATGGTTGTTTCAAAATAAAAATCTAGCTAAATATTGTTTTACAATTATATGCTACATATTTGCGTGTATTTTATCCAATGCTTGATGAATTTTATCAAAAAGCGTATGAGAAATTTTAGAGGAATTTTCAGTAATATTTAAAATGGATGATATTTCCATGGATATACCATATAATTTATGGAATGCTACACATTTCCCTTTAGACGTAATAGCTACAACGAAAATATTTTGAACAAGTTCTTCTTCGACTTTGGACATATCATAAATATATTTATTATTGATTTCCCCAATAGATATACAGATAGGTATATTTTCATATGGAAAATTTACATGTTCATTTTCAACAATTTCTAGCTGATAATCTTTATTTGAAATTTCATGGAAAGTATTTTCTTCTTCAATTTCTTTTTTTGGTTTAACAATAGGGAAAAACGTATCTTTTAAAGCTACATATATGGCTATGCTAATAATATCTAATAGGCCTCCTCCAGCATTAAGAACCATAACATTTATATCAACACTCCAGGCAAATTTACCTGGGAGGATACATAATATTTTTTTATTTATATTATTTTTTATACATAAATTATAAATAATTGTTGTCATTGTTTGTAAATGATCTTTTTTTATTCTATTAGCAGCAACAGATGCTGGACAATCAATTTGTAAGTTTACATTACCTTCATCATATGTATCAACATCAGGAGTTATTAAAGAAAGCTTAATTCCACAAATTACATTATTTTCTTCATTTATTACACTACTACTCCCATCACCTGACACAAGAATGTTTTTATTTATTTCTATAGATCTGTACGTTAATAAGGTTCGACCATCTATTCTTATATTGCAGTTAATGCTGTCTTCAATATAATTTAACGAGCTCATCTTGTTTTCCAAAAAAATAAATAAATAAATAAATATATATATATATATATATATATATATATATATATATATATATATGTGAAAATATTTTTATTATATTTATATTTTACTAATAAGAAAAAATTATAATCAAGTAAAAATGAATTTTTATTTTTAATGATCAAATGTAATTTATTATGTATACATATATATATATATATATATATATTATTTTCCTATGTCCTTATTGTTCTAACAATATTATCGTGTAGTTTATTAAAACATTTGATTTGTATCATACTAAAACAAAATTATAATGACAAAAAAAAAAAAAAAAAAAAAAAAAGGAATAATGAAAAAAAATATATATATTTCTAAATACTTCTATGATCTAGACAAATATGTAAAAATATACATTCAATAATAAATATTGCAGTTCATTTCAAACAAAAAAAAAAAAAAAATAAAATAAAATAAAGTTAAATAAAATAAAATAATTATTATATAAATAAATTTATAAACATATATACATATAATTAACTAATTTTATGAAGTCGCAGAAAAAATCAAATAAAACATCCATGTAATAATATATTATTAAATCAAAATTAATTATCACTGTAATATTTATGGTATTCTCCTAATTCTTTTTTTACGTCTCTATATTTTTTTGTTTTATTAAAACATATAAATGAATTTACGTAATAAAAATTAATAATATAATTCTTGTTCTTATTCCATATATGATATAATAATAGAAGTAGAATAATAATAATTATTATCATTTTTTATTTATCCTATATATTACTAAATGAAGAACCCCCCGTATACATATATAAATATATATATTTTATATATACATAAATATATTCTCTTTTATATTACACAATTTCACAAGCTCATACATAACATCTTAAAAATATTTATACTATATTATAAATATATAAATAAATAAATATATAAATATATATATATTTTATATATTTTTTAAAAACAATATGGGGGAACTAATATATAAATTATGATTCCTCATTATATTATAATAACCAAATTAACAAAAATATAACAAAATATTATAAATATATTTTTTAATTTATACAATTGTTTATTTATAAATATAAGGATCACAAAAAAAAAAAAAAAAAAAAAAAAAAAAAAAAAAAAAGATGGTTCAAATATTAATGCCTTAATATTAATTATTTATATATTTTTTTTTTAAATGATAAAAATACAAATAAGATATATTATTATAATGTTGTATTATTATAAAAGTATAATTTTGCTTTTTTTATTACAATAAAATATATATATATATATATATCCTTTATATAATAATATATATGATATGTATATATATACATATATATATATATAATATATATTTATTTTATATAGTGAAAATTTCAGTGCTTAAAAATAATTATAGTAAAATTAAATATAATAATATATAATATACAATATATACATATAAATATATATATATATATATATATAATATTTTTTAGTATGTTGTTATATTTATTTTTATATTTTACCATTTTTTTATTATATATATAAATATAATAATATATATGGATATATAAATAAATGTATATATAATTATATCACTACTTTTATCATGTAAGGTAAAATTTTTCATTCATACAATTTTTTTTTTTTTTTCTTTTTTTTTTCTTTTTTATTATGCAAGCCTAATTTATAGAAACATATTTATAAGAAAAACACCTTTGTGCTATAATTAAATAAAGAAATATAATTTAAGAAAAAAAAAAAAAAAAAATGGAATGATTTATATGACGTTGATAATATATAAAAAAATTATATTATATATTTATAATATAATATCAATTTATTTTTATATTTATATATATATTTTGTTTTTATTTTGTTCTTTTTTTTTTTTTTTTTCCATAACTTGGGACTCTAAAAAAAAACAAAAATAATCATAAAATAAAATAAATAAAATAACGTCACTTATTATATATATATATATAATATAATATATTAATAAAGTAAACATCTGTCATTTCAACTTTTTTTTATAAAAGAATTATCCATATAATAATATACATTTATATATTTTACTTTATATGTATAACTCATTTATTTTATTTTTTTGATTGTATTAAATATGAGCGAAATTGTGGAAGGGCATAATATGGACGAAAATGGAGAGGAAACAAAAGTAGAAAAAAAGGTCAAGAAGAAAAAAGATAAAAAAAAAGTTAATAAAGAAGATAAAAAGAAAGTTAATAAAGAAGATAAAAAAAAAGTTAATAAAGAAGATAAAAAAAAAGTTAATAAAGAAGATAAAAAAAAAGATAAAAAAAAAGATAAAAAAAAAGATAAAAAAAAAGATAAAAAAAAAGTTAATAAAAAAGATAAAAAAAAAGTTAATAAAAAAGATAAAGAAAAGGATAATAAATTAAATAGAAATACCCACACAGAACTCGATGAGACCTCGATACAGAACAACCTTGATTCTCCTTATGATGATGATTCTGAAAGTCTTGAGAATTTTTTTAAAGAGAATTGCATAGATGATGCAAGTTCAGATGACAGTTTAAAAAAAATGGAAGAATGTATCATGACAAATGATGAAAATGGTAATAAACTTAAATATATTAACATAGAATATGTAGATTCCTTTTTACAATCTATGAATAAGAAAACAAGATTAAATAAGGTTATAAAAATATTATCTATGTATAGAGATGCTCTTGATTTTTTTATTGAAGATGAATTAAAAAACGATGAAATTCCTTTAATAGAAAAAAGTGATGATAGCGAAGGAAATGATAAAATAATTAACAAGAAAAAGCAAAAAAAGAAAAAGAAAAATAAGAAAATAAATAAAAATAAGAAAAAATATGCAATGAATTTAGATACCAGTTTTTTTGTTGTATTTAATGTGTTGTATAACATAGACACCATGTTTTATAATGTAATGAATGAGGGAAATTTAAAAATGTGTGTGTTGGACATTGAGAAAATTAAAAGTAATGAAATATTTATAGATGAAGAAGAGAAGGGGGAGAAGAAAAAAAACAAGATGAATGATGATGATAATGATGTTAATAATGATGATGATAACAATAACAATAATAATAATAACAATAATAATAACAATAATAATAACAATAATAATAACAATAATAATAATAACAATGATAGTTTTAATTATGGGGGGGGAAGTAAATATGGGAATAATAATTTAGGTAAAAATATAAATAATAATCATCGTAATAATATTCAAGATGATACCTACGATCTCAATAATATGCTGAATTATATACATATAAAAAAATACAAACCCCTGATTATTTACTTTTTCAATAATTTGGCCCAAAATCTGAAGAAGATGAAGAATAATGATATATATACGGGTATATTAAAAATATTGAAGAAAAAAGAAATATTAAGATGGGTTGTTATATTGGATTATGGGAAAATATTTTTAAAAAAAATATGTAAATTATTTGTAGTGTCAACTAATAGTGATATATATTTTTTTCATTATATATTAATTCAGAATATATTTCAATTATATAATGAGAGGAAGAAAATAATATTTATGAATTTATGTAATATATCAAAAGATAAAAAAGAAGAAGAAGATATTAAAAAAACTTATAATATGGAAAGAATTATTTATCGAATATATCAAAATTTTTTTCAATCATATATTTTACATTATGGTTTATATTATAATGATATTCTTCAAATAAATCATAGAAACTTTAAAGAAAATTGTCTTTTAGAATTATTTACCTATTTATCACATGATGTTGCATATACTATTGTATTTAGATATATACAAATTATTATTCAAAAAATTAGAGAGGAAAATAATAAAACATTTAGACTTGAAAAAAATAAAAAGAAAGATACAGATGAAAATAATAAAAAAGAAAAGAAATATTTCAATCATGAAAATAACAAAAATAAAGGAATTTTACATTTAAAAAATTTTCATATACATAGTAATTATATGATGTTATTAATTAAATTGTTAACAAAAATTATTAAAATATATGATAATTTACATAATCTTATTTATGGGGTAACTATCTTAATTATATCTATATTAAAATCTAAAATAAACCATATGAAATATATACCTATAAACTTACAATTAATTACTTTATTAATACGTACTATGGAACATCAAAAAAAATATATCCCATTATTTTCATATATATCATGTATTATTAATGGACTAAAGTCTTATAAACATATAAGAACTATAACAAAGAATCAAACTATTAGAAATGAAATAGAAAATTTTGATATTAATACATCCTTAGAAATAAATGAAAGTCTCTTATGTGATTTTCAAATATCTCATCAAATATATGATAAAATACATATTGTATTATATGACTATCTTGGTCTTATGGTATGCCATATCTCTTTCCCAGAATTTTTTGTTGCTATTGAATCCTATTTTAAAAAATATTATGCAGAATGTCAAATACAAACATTCAAAAATAAAATCAAAAACTTATTAACACATGCCAAAAATTCCATACAAATTATCTTAAACAAAAGAAAAAATATTAATATTTACAATATTTATGATCAGTTCATGTTTTTTCAAAAAGACAACCTACCCCTCTACACACAAAGACAAATCGTTTTAGAAAATTATGAAAATAGTTATCTTAATAAAATTAAAGCAAAATTAAGTGGTCTACAACATATTAAAAATCAAAACAACCAAAATGATGACGCATATGGTTATCATCACCATTCGAGGGACCAAGACACAAATCATAATAACAAAGAAATCAAAAATTTCAAAAATAAAGATCGAAAAAGAAAAGCACAAAAAGAAAATCTAAAAGAAGACAGCCAAACGAATCATCACATTAACAAAAAGAAGAAAAATAAAAACAAAAACAAAAACAAAAACAAAAACACAAATATTAATCAATCCACTAAATTACCCACTGAAGACAATGTTGAGGATTTTTCCATGTCAAGTGATGAACAATAAAGGGACAAATATATATATATATATATATATATATATAAGACAGATTAGTTTTATTTTTAAATTATTTTTTTATTTTTCAACCTTATCATTTTTATATAAAAAAATTCATTTTTTTTATTTTTTTTCATATATTTATATTCATATTCAAATCCTGACCATACATATTTTTCTATACATATTCAATTTCATTTTTTTTCACTTTATTTATTAAAACAATAAAATAATTAAAAATTAACATAATTAAATATATATATTTATATATATACCTTATAATTAAATTCTTGCGAATAATCAAAATTCTTTTTTTTTTCTTTTTTTTTTTTTTCCTTACAAATTATTACCTTATTATATATTATAGGATACAAAACAAAACGTATGCACACAATTAATATATTAAAAAAAAATAAGAAAAAAAAAAAATGTAAAAGATGTAACTTTTTAAAGGATGCATAACACAAAAAAATATATGTATATATATATATATATATATATATATATACATATTCATTTATTTGCTTATATATTTATACACCTATGTTTAGGTCTATAACAACTCCCCTCTTGTCGGAAGAGGATGTTTCAATATTAATATCGATATCACCTTTTTTTATTTTTGATATATTTTTTCTACTAAGTTCCTTTTTATGATTTTTTTCATTATCGATATTATCTGCATCATATGATTGTTTTAAAACTCTCTTATTTCTACTATATAGGTTACTATTATAATCATAATATTGTGGGGGATATCCTTCATGTGTTAAATAATTTCTAATATTTGGATTATATTGTGGTAAAGATAATGGTGTGCTATAATTCATCCTAGTATTAATCATAGGATGAATATTATGACAAGGTCCAACACCTTCCATAGTATTATATCTATACATCATTCTTTCATCACATGGAATATTTTTTCCACATGTCATCGTATTCGTTCCAGTAATATTAGATTGATCATACATACCATAAGGAATACTGTCTTCGTCAAACATTAGATTATTTCTACCATACATATTATTTTGGTGAGTATATAAGTTTGAATTATGCTTATTAAAAGTGTTTGTGTAATATCCATTTCCATTATTCATGTTATTATTATGATAGATAGATCTAAATCCATTCATCGGGATATACTCATTGAATTTTTGGGAATGACTCATGTTTTTATTATTGTTTTGTTGAGGGTATATATTTTTTTCTATTTTATTAGAATTAACATACAACAAATCAAAAATAGTAGATGTTAAAGAAGGAATGTATTGATGAATTTCTATATTACTTTTATTATTTTTTAGTATATTATGAACTGTGGGATGATCACAACTATTTTTATATCTTCCTAAGTTTTTATTGTTTATATAATATAATATGTTTTTCTCATATGGAGGATTTACACACATATCCTTCCCCTTATTATTATTATTATTATTAATATTATTATTATTAATATTATTAGAACGAATAAAAAAGTGATCCTTCTGCTTATTTTTTGACAAATTGGTACTTGTCTGATCTTTCTTATAATTATAATGATTCAATATTTTATAATCTGTCTACAAAAATATAAAACAATAGAATAAGGTAGAATATATGTATATATATATATATATGTATATATTTATTTGTTAGTTGTTGTTTGCTTTATTTTTTATTTCCTTTTTGTTTTTTACTTTATCAATATTATAGATATTATTTTTTATGTTGTCAAAAATACCTTGTGATGAAACACTATCTAAGGCATTCTTCTTATAATTTTTTCTCCCAGCTATTTTTTGATATGACTCAGAAAAATACATGGAAATTTTACCAAAATGTTTTTTAAAAGAAAAACAATAAACCAATAAAATAATAATATATTTAATGTACAACAAAAAAAAAAAAAAAAAAATATATATATATATATATATATATATTTAAAAGGAACGTATAAATTTTATGAACAGTCTTATAAGTTTTAAAACGACATCACCAAATGTTATTTTCTTTATTTTTTAAATAAATGAAAAAAAATATTAATTTATATATAAACAAAAAGACAATAAATTATATAATGTAGGAAAAAAAAAAAAAAAAAAGAAAGAAAGAAAAGAAAAATTAAAAATAAATATTAAAAATAAAAATTGTAATTTTTTAAAATTATAAAATAATCATTGTATTCATATGGTTGTACATATTAAAAGTTCTAAGAGATAAAAAATTTACGTATCTATTTATGTGTGTGTATATGCGTACATTTTATAACAGTATGAACTGTTAATAATGTTTTTTATATTTAAGCCACTTTTTTTACCTGAATAGTCAGAATATTAAATTATGGGTTTACATTTTAAGCTAGGCCTTTCAAAAAAAAAAAAAAAAAAAAAAAAAAAAATGAAACTATTACATACGCTTAAAAGATATATATATATATATATATATATACATATATTTTTTTTTATTTTGGCTATTTTTACATGAACAGGTAAGGTAAAAATATATTCCCACCTAAAAGAACAAAAAATTTATTAAATTAATTATTAAGAATAATTTAGAAAGAGTATAAAAATGTGAGGGAAACTTTTATCCCATAATATAAAATATATTTAGACATGAAGTAACGAGGTATAATCATAGGTTATGTATCTATTTAACTATTATTGTTAAGATAAGAATATATTATTTAATATATATTTCTACAAGCAAAAAAAAAAAAAAATAAAATAATAAAATGATAATAAAATAAAATAATAAAACAATAAAGGTAGAATAATATCATTTTGACATCGATGTAGTTATAATATATAGAAGGTTTAATTATGTATGTGATTAATATATTATCATGTACACAAAAATAATTTTATATTTCAACATAATATATAAATAAATAAATAAATATATACATATATATATTATAATATCAAGGTGTTTACTATAGAAAAAATGGTTATTAAATGTAAAAAAAAAAAAAAAAAAAAAAAATTCATTATATTTTGTACAAAAGTTACACATCTTTTAATTTCATTTTTATATGGTGTAATTATATGTTCCTTCAATTGTTCCAAAATTGTAGAGATAATAATTGGAAAAAAAATTGTCAAAATAATTTTGAGATATCCATTTTTTTGATTTTGAACGACGTAATGAATAATTATTATAATGTAACATATTCCAATATGAAGTATTTTCACATTTGGATATTTTTGTAAATATATTTTTCTTTACTTTGTTTTGGAAAAAATTTATATCGTAGTATATTGCACTTGAAGGTCTAGGTATATGAAGAAGCATATTTTGTTTTTCCAGCGTGTGTTTATTATTTGTAAAATTATTACAATTTATATTATACGTATAATTATTATCTATCGTATCATATTCTCTAATATTATTATTATTATGATTATGATTATTGCTTTTTTTGTTCTTTTTTTTTTTTGGATTAGATGATACACCCCACCTCGAATACACATCATCATATTTTAAAAGCAAATGATCATCTTTATATATGGATTCTTCATTTAAGGAATATTTCTTAAATTTGTTTATTTTTTGAAATGTATATTTATTAGACATAGATTTTGAAAAATTCTTAAAATCATTAAAATTTATTTCTTTTTTTGGATCAGGAGTTGGACAAAAACAATTTTCATAAGTATACATATCTTTACTTTTATCCTTATACATTTTATTATTATCAATATACCATAAAATTTCTTCTAATAATAAAGGATCTAATATCATATTACATTCTAG
The DNA here is from genome assembly GCF_000002765.6 of Plasmodium falciparum 3D7. Lineage (NCBI taxonomy): Eukaryota > Apicomplexa > Aconoidasida > Haemosporida > Plasmodiidae > Plasmodium > Plasmodium falciparum. The sequence goes on from NC_004331.3 coordinate 1,613,923, forward strand.
AGTAATAAAATTATTCCAGTGTTTTTTAAGAATATCTAAAACATCATTCCATTCATCATAAGTTATTTTTTCATACAAATTATGTATATAATTACCAACATATAATTCATATAATATTTTATTTTTATATCTATCATCATTAGTAATATAATTATTGTATACATCTAATGTAAATATTTCTTCTAAGTTGACTTCTTTTACACTTGTTCCAAATATGGTAAAAGGATTAAAGTGTTCTTGCCTTTTTAATAATACCTTTAAATTATATTTATTAGCCCACTGAGGTTTGGGTATTAATTTTATTTTTTTTTCATAATTATTATTAGATATAAGCGATACACAATTTGTATTATTCTCATAAGATTTTCTCCTTCTATTATTTATTTGTTTCTCTATTTTTATAATTTCTTTTAATAATTCTTCAGATGTGTGTATATCTAATATGTTTGTATTTTTATAATATAATATATTTAAATATTTGAGATAATTTTTTTTAATTGAAGGAATAAAAATTTGAAGAACTATTTTGTTTAAGGTGATATTATTATAATGTGTACAATCTTTTCTTTCGTTTTTTTTTTGTTCATTTATATTTGAATTTTTTATTTTTTCCCATTTACACTTTTTATAACTATCTAATATTGGTTTGATATATGTTTGATAAAAGTATGAATATTTTGTCAAATCTTCATCATGTATTAATGCTAAAAGTTGAGATTCATTTTTTTCATATTTCATAAAAAGACATAAGAAAATATCAAAATTTTTTGTTAGATCTTTTTCATCAACATGTAGTAATTTTTTATGTTTATTAATATTTAAAAGATTATTTTGTAAATCTACTTGTTTGTATATGTCATAAGAAAAATTATATTTCTTTTTATTTTTTAATGGTAAAATAGATGGTGTTATAGACAATCGTTTAATTTTGTTATTTTTCTTTTTCTTATTTTTGTTCTTTTTATATTCATATATATTTCTTTTATATTTATGAATATCTAGGTTAACATTTTTGAATATTTTATTATTAGACATATATTTTAAGTTTTTTCCTTTGAATTTAAAATTTTTAAAATATTGTGACGTTTTTTTTTTATTTACATATATATTTCTGTTCACTTTGTTATAATAATAATTATTATAATAATAAATATTATTATTATTATTATTACTGATTTTATTTTTGATATTTTTGATATTTTTTATATTTTTTATTTTTTTGATATTTTTTATTTTTTTTATATTTTTGTTTTTTTTATTTTTATTTTTATTTTTTGAGATAATAAAAGTGGGGGTAATACATTCATAAGTATAATTTCCTGCATTGTTTATTAAATTATCATTTTTATTATGATGGTATGTGTGAGTGTAATTATATGAATCATTCATTTTGTTTAAATGTTCCATTTTATATATATTATTATCTTTATTTATTTTTTGTTGGATATGTTGTACATATTTTAAATTATTGTAGGTAGGATTATTGATATGCTCCATATTTAGATCCTTCGAACCATAATTATTTACAATTTGTAATGTAGGTGTATTTATATTATCTCGATATTCAATAGAGTTATTTTGAAAAAAATTATTTTCTAATTTTTTTATATCTATTCGTTCCTTATAAATACTTGTTTTAATAAATTTTTTTTTTAATAAATTAGTTTTCTTTTTATGATATTCCTTGATTTTATTTTCGTCCAAATAATTATTAACAAACGTCTTTTTTAAATCAAAGTGTTTTTCATCATATTGGTTTTTAAAGTAATCTATATCTTTGCTTTTTTTTTTCTGTTTATTTATATATTCATCACTTTTTGGTTTTTGAATTGTGCCATTTCTACCTATGGATGTAAACCTAAAATATGGAAGACTAAATCGTTTGTATTTATTATTATCATAATTATATGGATAAAAAATCATTTTGTTTTTTAACGAAACATAATTATATTTATTACAAAAATGTGTTAAGTCATTTATCATCAATGGATGATGTATATGTGTGTCATTTGACATAGGAATAATATCGATATCATTATATTTATCTTCATCGTCTTCACAATTTAAATTTTGAAACGATTCCATATCTTGAAAACTACTTATTATAGTTTTATTTGAAAAGTTTATTTTATTTTGATCTTGTAATAATATAGTTTCGCTAGATTTTAAAATATCTATATTATTCAAATTATTATATATATTATTTATAATAGATACGCCCCTCATATTATTATTATTATTATTATTATTTCTATTTGGTGGTTCTATATATGGTGTGTAATTATTCAGATAATGTTCATTATTAATATTATAACTATGTTGATATATTTTATTTTCCTTTTTATTATTTTTTTCAACATGTTTGTATTGCTGCACACAATTTACAACGTCCTTGTAACCTTCTTCACATGTAATAATTTGATCATTTGATCCTATATAATTTTTATAAATCGTTATATTTTTATTTATATCATTTTTTTGTACTATTTTGTTTTTCTTTTTTTGATGATGATTTTTTGTATGATGTGGTAACTCTTTTTCTTGTCTTGTTATTGTTTTCTTCTTTTCATAATCATGTCCATACCTTTTTTCCTTCCATTTCCTTACTCTCTCATAATATTTTATATAGTCGAATCTGTATACATTTTTTTTGTTTTTTTTTTGTTTTTGTTTCTTTTGAAGAGATAATATTTTACTCTCTTCATTATTTATATGTTTTTCTTTATTATTATACAAAAGATGTTTATTCGTTTTCTTTTTTATATATTTTTTTGTTGTATTATTTGTAATACATGTTACTTCTATATTTTTCTTCCTGAACAGTTCTACGTTATCTCCATTTTGTTCAGGTGAATTTTGGCTCTTTTGGCTTTTTTCGCACATTTTTCAAAAAAAAAGGTATATTTTAATTTTTTTTTTTTTTTTTTACCCTTATATATTTTTAGTACGTTTTACAAGTATTTGTATAAAATTCGTACGTTTGTTATAATATAATGGATAATTTAGTTTATTATATTGTTTATAAAAAGGTTTATTCCTCAGAGGAGTAAAAGAGAAAATATATAAATATATATAATACTACGGTGGTAATTAAAAATTCGCTATGAACGTATGATTAGTATAGAAAGAATATAATTGTACAAATGTTGATAGATAAATGAATATAAATATAAATATAAATATATATATATATATATAATATATATAATATATAATATATAATATATATAATATATAATATATAGGTATTTACACACAATGTGAGATCTATACATGGGGACACACATCACTCTATATTTTACAATATCGTTCGAAAATTATGACTGTTCAACAAATATAAATAAATATATATGTATAACATATATGTTTAATATTTTTTTTTTTTTTTTTATTTTCTTTATTTTTTTTTATTTTTTTATTTCTCTGTAATTACAACATTTAGTAAAATAGATTTATATATATATTAATATATTTATGAAAGTACCGCTATAATGAAGGATATAAGAAAATAATTAACCTCCTACTTGTACATTTAAACAGTATTGGACCTTTAATTAAAGAAATATTTATATATATCATACACACTAATATGTATATTATATATATATATATATATATACCAAATAAACATACATTTATTCAGACATATATATATCGAAACATATATATATATATATATATGTGCGGAAATATATCAATATGTATGTATTAATTTTTAATTAAAAAGTTAAATAAAAACAATGTAAAGTACAACAATTCACTTGATGCACTAACCAAAAAAATAAGAAAACAAATATATATTAATATATATATATATATAATTAAAAAAAAAAAAAAACAAAAATAAAACATGTAAAAATATATAAATGTAAAAATATATAAATGTAAAAATATATAAATGTAAACATGTAAATATATAAACATGTACATATATAAATATATAAAAATGTAAATATATAAACATGTAAATATATAAATATATAAATATATAAATATATATATATATATATATATATATATATATATATATAAATTATTATACATAATATTTTTCCATAAGCATCATCTTTTTATTTATCTATGCTTCTATAGTACATTCATTCTTATCCTCCTCATTATGAATATCAGTATTCATTTTTTCCAATGTTTTCATTTCTTCAGCAAAAAAATTCAACTCTGACTCTGTGTATATACTTAACTCCTCTAATTCGAAACGTTTTAAAAATAACTGTCTTTGTTCTTGGAGGTTTTTATAATTTGGCGTATTATAACCATTTACACAATAATAATCTTTACCTTTTATTGTTATTTTATTATCCAACTCTTTAAGTTTATTCTCTACAAAATCGAAATCTTCTTTTGTTGGATATGTTAGTGTTTCTAAATTATAATCCTTATCACATGAGGCAGAAATGAGATGATGATTTGCTTTTACTATAGCTAGCCATTCTATATCATAACATAAATAAAATTTTTTTTTTTTTTTTTCATCTGTTATATTTTCATCTTGGCTAGTTTCTTCATCTTTATTTTCATTTTGATCATTTAAAGATTCTTCCTCATTTTCTTTTAAATTTGTTGGAACAGAGTTATTATTTTGATCAGCAACATTTGTTGATGTATCAGCTTGTATATCTACACCATCATCATCATCATCATTATTATTATTGTTATTATTATGTTGATTTTTATCTTCTAAGGATATGTCTTTATTGCACACATTTTTATCTGCACTTTTGTCAACATTTTTTTCGTCATTTTTTTCCTGATCCAGTTGCATATTTCTGTCTAGTTCGTATAATGCCTTTTCATGATCATAATCTAAATTAATAGAATCATCATTATGATGATCATTATTGTTGCATGTATTTGTTTTTGTATTAGGACAATTCTCCAAATCATGATTAGGCTGTGCATCATTTTGAATGTCCATTTTGCTACCTGGTTCTGGTAACAACACCTTAGGAACATGATCAAAATTTAAATGTATAGAAGAATCCTTTTTCTTTACAATATTTAAAATTTGTATAAAATGTTTATATTCTTGAGCCTTATCTAGAGAAAGAAATCTAGTATACTGTTTCTGATCATTGTGGATATACAATGCCGAATATTTTACATGTAAATGTGATGCAAACCAGAAATAAGGTTTTAATTTATTTAATAATATTTCGGTATGAGGATTACCTAATGTATTATTATATACGTCAGATTGAAAATGATATTTTCTTCTTAATAAGTCATGTACATCTCCATGTTTTTCAATATTATTTGGCCAATCATGTGTTACAACAATATCAACGTTATTTTTTAATAATTTTAATTTTTCTATTTCATATTTTCTTATATGATATGCGCTAACCTTTGTAATATCTGTATAAGGATAGGATTCATAATATTTCTTAAAAAAACTATATTTTTTATATATACCGCTTAAACTACATATTCTGAAATTATTAATATTATGAACACTAGAGTATCCTAAATAATATATATTAGGAGCAACCCACCCACCATAATACAACTGTTTCAAAACATTCATGGCCTCATGGTTTCCTCCTACAAATATAGTTAAGATCTTCGCCTTCTTTTTTCCTGTAAAATAATCTACGAAATCATTTTGTTCTTTTTTATATTTCGCAGGAACATTCAAACACTCATTATCAACATTATATCGTACACTTTGAAAATCACCACAACAAATTAAAAGGTCAACCTTTATTTTATTTTCTTCTTCTATCTTTTCGAGAGTCGAGTATATTAAATCTAATTCTCCGTGAGTACAACCCACAACAGCAATAAACATTTTGCGTAGCAACGAGGTTTTTAAAAATGTAACCAGGGGTATATATATATATATATATATATATATATGTATATATATATGTATGTATGTATTTATATTTATGTTTATATATTTAAAGTTATAATTTCAAAAACATATATATTATTATATAATCTAATTATATACAAAAATAATAGGAAACCATTTTTTATGAATATTCCTTAAAATTTATTTTGAGAATTCACTTTTTGAATATGTTTAAATATTTCTAAATTGACCATAAAACACAAAAA
>NC_004331.3:1622500-1625000 GCF_000002765.6 Plasmodium falciparum 3D7
GATATTACATACATATAGCTAGCACATAGGATAACATAAAATATAAATATATAAATATATAAATATATATATAAATATATTATATATATATATATATATATATATATATATATATATATATATATTTTTTTTTTTTTTTTTTTTTTTTTTTTTTTACCTACTGTTGCGTCACCTACTAAAATTATTTTATACAGATGATCGTATTCTTCATTAGACATTTTTCTATAAAAAAAAAAAAAAAAAATATATATATATATATATATATATATATATATATATATATATATATATATACATATATATATATTTTTATTTTTTTTCCTTTATTTTGTCTTTATATTTTTTTTTGGTTTGTTTATTTAATTTCCCTTCTCATATGGGATAAGCGTTCACATATAGTTATTAAAAAAATAGTTTACATATTTTATCTTTTTTATTTTATATTTTTTTTTACCTCTTTTTAAAAAATAATAAATGGAGGAATATATATTATTACTGATCTTAAATAAGAGTAAAAATTAATATCAAAAAAATTAAAAATTATGAAGGGAAATTTTATTATACCTTTATTCAAAAAAAAAAAAAATAAATAAATCAATAAATAAATAAATAAAATAATAAAAAAAAATGTTATCAGTTTTTTTAATGAAATATATGATAACATAATATTTTAACCTTAAAATACACAAAAAAGAAAAAATAAAATAAAATAAAATAATACATATATATTATTTTCATTTATTTATATGTTTAATTATTACCACAAGTTATATGGTGATTTTTTCTTTTAAAAAAAAATAATAAAAAAAAAAAAGACTTTTATGTTCATATATAATATGATAAATTAGATGAAGCAAAGAACAAATTGTTAGAAAAAAAATAAAAAATAAAATAAAAAATAAATACATAAATATATATATATATATATATATATATATATATATATATACATAATTTATATTAATATATAGTACATACATATATGAGAAATCATTTAAAGATTGGGATATAAAAATTGTGTATCATATTTTTATTTATAAATTTTTTTTTTAAATTGATAATTCACATTTTACAATAAATATAATATATATATATATATATATATATATATAATACCTATGTATTTCTTTTCTTTTTTTTTTTTTTTTAATGTGTAAACATAATATTATTACATTAGACTTTGAATAAAATATTTTTTTGTTCATAATAAAAATAAATAATTATATATATTTTTATATTATTCTTATTTTATATTTCACACATTTTTACTATACTTTTCATTTGTTAAAAAAAATAAAATATAAATATCATATATATATATATATATTATATATATATATTATATATATATTTATATATATACGTGTGTATTTTCCTCTGTATTTATAGAGACCCAAAATGTTCGATTTGAACTTACTAATTTATAACCAAATTATACAAAAATAATAAAATGTAATATAACAATAAATGGACATACTCATAATAAATATATGATAAAGTACATATTTATATAATAAATACATATTGAAAAAAAAAAAAAAAAAAAAAAAAAAATGTCTAATGTAGGATCATTTTTTCATAATGTTAAGAGGAATATTTTAAGTATTATGCTTTGGGCTCCCTTAGCTAATTGGGGTTTTGTTATAGCCGGTAGGTTTTAAAAAAATATAAATATATATATATATATATATATATATATATAATATGTCATTTACATTTATATATATATATTCCTATCCTTTATATGTTACATTTTTTTGACTTAGGATGCAACGATTTAAAGAAAGAACCCGTTTATATATCAGAAAAAATGACGACCGTTTTAACAATATATAGTTTATTGTTTATGAGATATGCACTCGCCATAAAACCAAAAAATTATTTACTTTTTTCTTGTCATGCTACTAATACGTTAGTTCAGAGCATTCTATTATATAAAAAATTAAAATACGAAACGAAACATCAAAAAATAAAAATAACAGCAAAATAAAGCAAAGGAAAAGAAACAAAAAAGTTTAAGTTAAATGAACAGGACGTATAGGGAAGGCCTTTTTAAATCTTATGCTTTATCATTTTTTAAAAGAAAAAGAAATTTTTTTTTTTTTGTAACACACAATAATATAACATTAGTATACATAATATATATATATATATATATATATATATATATATATATATATATATATTGTATATGTTTTACATTCTCACATATCATATTATTTAACTACTATTTTTTTTTTTTTTAATTAAAATAGAGCCTTTTTTTTAATATATATAAGAAATATATACAGGTATATATTTATATATTTATTATATATTTATTATAAATTCATGCCTTCATACAATTTAAAATAATATATATATATTAATAATAATTATTATAATAAGGGAATTAATAAATAAATATATATATATTATATATATATGTTAACATATGTTTTTTTAATTAATAAAAAAATAAATATTTACTTTCTGTTGTTTTTATACTGAACGATAAAAA
>NC_004331.3:1632500-1635000 GCF_000002765.6 Plasmodium falciparum 3D7
TTTTTTTTTTTATGGTAGCCTTAAAAACTTCATTATATTTAAAATATATATATATATATATATATATATATATATATATTATTTTATAGGAAATAATAAAAAAAAAATTACATTCCTTCTCGAACGTCATGTGTCATCCTTGCGCAGGGGCCATGCTAATCTTCTCTGTATCGTTCCAATTTTAACAAACGGCATCTCCGAAGAGAGCCAATATTATATACTTAATATGAAATATGTGCATATAGGAAAAATTATGCATTTTGGTTACTCTAATATTATATATATATATATATATATATATATATTATAATATATTATGTTATATATACATAACATATACATTTTTTAATAATAATTTACCCTTTATTTTTACATTATAAAAAATTATATTACAGTAAAAATAAAAGTTTATTATATTAATAGTTTTTTTTTTTTTTTTTTTAATTTATGAAATATTTAAATATTTAAAATTTTTTAAATGAATAATTATATTTATAATTAGAAAAAAAAAAAAAAAAAAAAAAAAAAAATATAGCTATTTATATAAATTTCTTTTATTTATCTGAACAAGCAAGAATTTTTTTTTATATTAAATTAGAATAAATTATTATTAGTTTATGTATATATTTTTTTTTTTTCATAGTATATAAATATTATATATATTGTACCTTTTTACAATATATTTCATATATAGAAGAGAAAAAAAAAAAAAGAAGATATTATTGTAAAACCTCAAGATGTGTAGAAATCCAAATGTCATGAAATTGTTCTATTTATATAATAGTTCCTTTTAATACACACAAAAAAAAAAACATGTATGTATATAATAACTACCAATTTAATAATTTGCATCCATAAATAATTGTAGTACACATACTATGTGACATAATAACAAAATATTACTTTATCTTCGTTTATTTTATTATTTCGTCTTTTTTTTTTTTTTTTTTATTTATAAAATATGTTTAAAATTTATAACGTCTTTTAAAGTTTAATTAAAGGAAAAAAAAAAAAAAAAAAAAAAAAAAAAAGAAATAAAGAAAGAAATAAAGAAATAAAGGAATTATATAAAAAAATACAAAAATTAAATAAAAAGATGCAATAATAAATAAATAGCATTAAAAAAAAAAAATAATAAAAAATATACATACTTATTATATAAGTATAATTACATATGTATATTTATTTTATTTCCTTTTTAATTATTACTTTTTTATTGGTTTTTGGCTTACATACATTAGAATAAAAACAAAATAATAACATTTGCTTTCTTGAAACGGTTGTCCCTTTGATAATATATATATATATATACATATGTGAAAAATTATTGTGATAATTCGTGTTATTATTTTTACCGTTTTACATTCTATATGTGGATGGTCTTTTTGATGCAAATTTCTTTCTATATTCCTTTTGTAAGGTTGGTAAATGCAATGCTGGAAATCTTAGTCTTCTTTTTAATAATTGTTTAATATGTGGTCTCCTGACTAAGCTAGAACTAATTTCAGAGATTCTTATAATATTAATAGATGAGGCTCTTGCTCTGTGCCTACCAGCCATTTCAGAATATAATTGAGCTATGGCTCCTTCTTTGGTTGTATCTCTAAATTCTTTATACATATTATGAGTACCTGTTCTACTATCATATCTTAATAAAACACCATAGTTCTTTACACGTAAGGGAAATCTTTCTTTAATTTGTTCACATGCTAATAATTCTCCATTAGATTTTTTAAGTTTATTAATCTTTTTCATAAAGTACCAAAAGCGAGATTTTGCATTAGTGTCATTCTTAGCAAATATACACATGCGATAAACATTTGGGTTCTTATCCTTAGCTGTAGGAATAGCTCTTCCAACAATATGATATTGGTGTATCTAAAAAGGCACAAGGGGGAGGAATAAAATAAATAAATAAATATATATATATATAATATATGTTCAAATTTTTCTTTTTTTTTTTTTTTTTTTTTTTTTGATATTTTTAAACTTACATTTGTATTTAAAGAGTTATCTATTTTTTTAACCATTTTTGTTTTTTTTTGTTTTTTTATAATATTATATATCAAGCTATGAGAAAAAAAAAAAGAAAAAAAAAATAATATATAAATTTATATATATTAATAACAGAAATGTAAGAAATAATATATTGATAAATGTATTTTTAGGAAGAACATATAATAATAAAAATAATTCTTATAAATGTTAAATATTTATTAATATTAAAAAAATTTTCTTTTCTTTTCTTTTTTCTTTTCTTTTTTCTTACTTTTTAATTAAATGGTGATTTTTTCATATAAAAATAAAATACATATATATATAAATATATATATTAATATTGTTGAAAAAACAAATCAGAAAAAAAATATTTTATTTTAAAATATAAAATATATCATTAATTTTTCATTCTTAAATCAAAAAAAAAAAAAAAAAAAATTTCTTTATTATTTTTTTATTTTTACATATAATAAAATATGGAGTATATATATATATATCATAT
>NC_004331.3:1640000-1665000 GCF_000002765.6 Plasmodium falciparum 3D7
CATCATAATAATAATTATTTTAATGTGTACACATTAGATAATAAAATGTTCATGAAAAAAAGTAAAAGCAACATGAATGACCCCAATAGTAATATTACATATAATATGATTAATAACGATGGTATATGGAATATGAAAGAATATCCTTCTAATATAGAAAACTATGATTATGTAGATATTCCCAATTTTCCATACCAAACGAATAATCAATTATATAGTGCAAACAATATTGTACCTCCTTTATATGGAAGAAATTATAAAATACAAGAAAATGGTGATTCAATAAATGGATATAATACAAATGAATATATAAAACATGGTACTCATGTAGGTAGAATTAAACCATTTAATGTTTTGGGTGCATGTCAATTACCATCTTTATGTACTCCATCTTATACTACTAGTAATAATAATAATAATAATAATAATAATAATAATAATAATAATAATAATAATAGTAATAATAATAATAATAATATACTGTTTGGTCCTTTTGAAAATAAGACACTAAATATGCCATATATATTAAATGATCAAAATAAAGAATATATATATCCATATTTAAATAAAGGAATGAATGAAATAACTAATGATTATAATATGATGAGTACGAATAAATTTATATCACCAAATTATGAGTACCTTATGACAAATCCCAGATCTCCATATTATATGCTTAATTATATAAATGAAAAGAAATTAGATATATTTAAAAAAATTACATTATCCGTAGGAACATCTTTAGATGATATGATAAATATCATGATTGCTATGTTAGAAACATCATATAAATCTATGCAAATTAATAGAAATAAAAATAAAGTTAACTTGTATGATTTATATCCTTTTTATAATCCTGATCAAAATTATACAAGAAATGAAAGACCTACGTTAAAAACAGGTAGTGCATTTCTTGACAAGGTTAATTCTACATTGGACGCTACACTATTAGAAAAACATAAGAATCTTCCGAAAGTTTTAGGTAGGATTCTAATTCCTAAAACTCAGAAAACGGGAAGTATAGTTATGGATGGAATAAATAAAATCTTAGATGGATTACTGGATGAACCTATATCTTATCATCAGTATGATTATTTTAGTGATAAATTCGAAGAGGAAGGAAAAATAAAAGGAGCAATATGATATAATATCATAAAGGGAAATAAAAACATATATATAAATATATATATGTAAATATATATATATATATAAATATATATATTTGTATATATAATGTATCTATGTATGTATGTATGTATGATTATTTTTTTTATTTTTTTATTTTTTTTTTTTTTTTTTTACAACACATTAATAAGTAATACATTAAATGAAAAAAACTATATATCATAATATTTTTCCAGGTTTTATTTCGTTTTCAAAAAAAAAGAAAAAAGAAAAAAACTGTACATGATAAATATTTATTTTTTACACATTTCTATATATATATATATATATATATAATATATATATAGAATTTTATGCATTATAGTTACATTATACTGTATTCTTTATCGACTATGGCTGTTCAATAAATAATTTACCTTTTTGTTATTTATAATTTAATAAATGTACATAAATAATATACATATATATTTCATTTTACTTTTTTATTACACCTTTGTATATTAAAAGGAATTAATGAACTATCATTGGCATGTACATACTTTTATTTTAAAACTTAATAATGTTATTAAAATTTTGGATTAATACATTTTAATTTCAAAAAAATAATAGAAAGAACAGATAAAAAATATAATACATATATAAATAAATAAATATATATATATATTTTAAATAACACCATTAACATGATTTAAAAAAAAAAAAAAAAAAAAAAAAAAAAAAAAAAAAAACATATAGTAAGAATATTTTGAGAAAATCTAAAACTATTCTTTTTTTTTCTTTTTTTTTTTTTTTTCTTATGACAATCATGTATAAATTAGGGCATTTTTCCTAAAATGTAATTAAATATAAACACTAACATATATATATATATATATATATATATATATATATTTATTTATTTATTTATTTAGTTGTTATGTGTGTGTCGAATGTAACTTTAAAATAAAAATTTTTTGTGAAACCTATTTCTTTCTTTTTTTGCTTATACATATAATGATTTACAATGACATTTTAACATTATGTGCAAATAAATTAAGAGGACTAATTGATTCAAAGATATTTATTTGGTTGTTAATATTTTTTAGAATATTTAATTGTTTATTTGTTGTAACATCATTTTATCCTGATGAATATTTTCAATCTGTAGAAATTGCTCATTTTTGGGCTTATGGATATGGACATATGTCATGGGAATGGGAACCTTGTGTAGCATTAAGATCAGTGATAACTCCTTTTATTTATTATGTATTATTTTTATTTTTAAAACTTATTAACATAGATCATCCTGTTTGTGTATTATACATTCCTAAATTATGTCATGGTATATGTGCTGCTTTGTGTGATTTAGGTATTTATAAATTATTGATATATTGGTATGTTGAATTGTATAATGACGCATGGATAAATGAAGATAATATAAAACGTAATGAGAAAGATGAAAATAATGGAAATAACAACAACAATAATAATAATAACAATAATAATAACAATAATAATAATAATTATTATTATCATAATAATATATTATACAACACAAATGACATTATTTCTACAATTCTATGTTGTCATTTTTTTTGTTGGTTTTATTTTTATTCCATATGTAGGACATCCTCGCATTCCTTTGAATGCTTGTTTAATATATGGGGTGTATATTTTTTATCACAAAATTATTACCCCTTGAAAAATCAATCAAACAAAATAGAAAAGATAGACTTATTATTACAGAACGATGTAATCATACAAAAAGGAAAGAAACATTTAAATGAATGGACAAATTTAAAAGAAAGAAGGAATGATCATCATTTTGATACATACGAAAATAATTTTATATATCATAAAGGAACACAAAATTGTAAACAATATGATAAAAATATGGTTGATCAAAATGTTTGTGGTCAAAATATGGTTGATCACATAATTCAGAACAGGAACAATTTGTGTAGGACACATTTTTATTCCTCCAAATTTAACAAAATACAAGAGGCAAAAAATTTATTATTTAGTTTATTCTTTAGCTCCTTGTCTGTTATATTTCGTCCAAACGCTTTAGTATTTTGGTTATCTTTATATATACTATATATTATAAAGAATATATTTGAAAAACAAAATAAAATAAATTATAAAGAAATATTCAAAATAGGTATTACGTACACTTTTTTTTTCTTAACTATTATTATTATAATTGATTCTTATTATTTTGGGCACATTACATTTCCCTTTTGGAATTTTTTTGTTTATAATTTTTTAAGTGGAAACAATAAATATTTTGGAGGGCATTCTTTTTTTTTTTACTTTGTATGTGTTATACCTTCTATATATTTAACTTTAACACCTTTTTTGTTTTATGGTTATTACATTATATATAATAATATATTGAATAAGGTGAAGTATAAGACAATTAATATATATATGTATATATTGAAACGAATTGATTGGATAGTATATTTAGTTACACACTTAGAAATCCTATCTTTATCTTTCAGTAAGCATAAGGAACATAAAATTGTTATAGGATATATACCGTTTCTTACAATTTTTGTTGGATATGCATTATATATAATAAAATTACATTATAAAAAATATAATGGCAAAAATGGAAAGAATATATATAATAATAATAAAATCCAATATGGTAATATAACCATAAAGGGAAGAAATAAATATATTTTTTTAATTTCATCTTCTCTTTTTACAAATATAAGTTTTTTACTTCAATTTTTATGTATTCTTTTTTTCTGCCTTATACATAACAGATCACCTGAACATGTAGCCTCTTATTTTAGAAACTTAGAAACGAAAGATGATCAAAATATTTATATATTTATAACAAATTGTTATGATATACCTTTATATTCGCATATACATAGAAAATTCAATATAGGATTTTTAGACTGTTCTCCTTATGACACGAGTAATGATGAAGCTACCAAAAATTGGAGAAAACGTATATATGAAGATAAATTTAAGGAACAATTTTTTAATATTTTTCAAGAAAAAAAAAATAATAATCATCATATAAATAGTACATATGGAGATACAATTACTCCATATATAATACCAGATAAATCATTTTATTGGTTTGGTCATCATCATTTTAATAAAAAAAATAATTTTCAATATATTTATCAAAACATTAATTTGTCATGTTTAAATTATAGATTTCATATACCTTTACAAGGACAATTACCTACTTATATAGTTACAACAACTATTGAACTTACACATTTACAATTATTTCTGAGTACATATAATTATAAACTTGAAACAAAGCCTTTTTTTTCTTATTTTATGATAAGTGAAGCAAAAGGAATAGTTCCAGTATATCATTACATATTCAAGAGGGTTCCTTCCTAAGTATATCCACGGACATAAATATATATATAAAAAAAAAAATATATATATATATATATATATTTATTTATTTTTATTTTTTTTTTTTTGTTCATAAATTTTAATTTTTCGTCAATATTTAAATATAGCATAATGCTCATTTGTCATATACACTTATTGCATATCATATGAGAATAAATATGCGAGCATAGACTTTTTTTTTTTTTTTTTTTTTTTTTTTTTTTTTTCATTTCTTATAAATAAAATACAACACATTGGTAATATTAAATTGAACAGTATCACATTTTTAGTGACAATTAAAAAAAAAAAAAAATATATATATATATATATATATATATGATTTATTTTGTAATTAATATAATAACATACTATATATATACCTATAGCATATACATTTTGACGTCTTTTCTTTTTTTTTTTTTTTTGAAAACTTGAGGGAAATAAAAATTAGAAATATATAATTGGAAGTATCATTTTCTTAATTTTTAATAAATTATGAATACATACGGCATAAATATATAAATAAATAAATAAATATATATATATATATATTTTTTTTTTTTTTTTTGTCGATTAATATAAAAATATAATGGATATGTATTCATTGTATCACTCTAATATCGAGAATCAACTAGCAAAAGAATTAGGTTATATAACTAAAACACGGTTTGACAATATAAAAGGGATAAGCATATTTATGTTTATGTATATATATACATACATACATACTGTCTTTCCGTAAATAAAATATATAGATCTAAACGCTTTTTTTTGGTTCATACCTTATAGAGAAGTTAACCAAATTAATGACGACGATAAGAATTATTATAAAGAATGTAATTACAAACTCTTCTTTTTTATTATCCAACTACAACAAAAAATTAAAGACTTGGAAAAGGAAAACGAAAGTTAGAGATAGCAAATAAGAGATAAGAATTAAGAGATACTATGATTATTTTAATAAATATAATAAATATATATATATATATATATATATATATATATATATATATATATGTATGTATGTATGTATGTATGTATGTATGTATGTATGTATTTCCTTTGTAGAGTTAAAATACTTGTTGAAGAAATATAATAGGGAATCCATTCATAATGACAACAAGACAATAAAAAGGGCCTTGTTGGTAGTAAGCTTTGTAATATTTATTATAATTTTCCTGTTATTCTGATATATTAAAGGAACAAGAAAATAAAAATTAACATAATGTAATATAATATTATATAATTTTTTCTATATTTTTTCCTGTTTCATATTCCAATTTAAATATAAATAATATTAACATTTTAAAATAAATAAAATGTGTGCATATTGTTCAAATAATTTTTTATCTTTTAAAGATAAACAACAACAAAAAAAAAAAAAAAAAAATAATAAAAATAATAAAATAATAAAATAATAAAAATAATAAAAATAATAAAAATAATAAAAATAATAAAAATAATAAAAAGTGGAATTAATTAAATAAATATATATATATATATATATATATATATATTTATTTATTTATTTAAATATATTTATAATTGTTGGTATAGACTTAGAAAAGGATGCAATAATGTTGTATTAACATATAAGTTGAAAATAAAACATTTAAAAAAGTAAAACTTGTTCATATATATCATTTAATATTAAAAATGTAATAGAAACTAAATGTTAATATATATATATATATATATATATATATATATATATATATGTGTTTGTATTTTTTTTTGAATTATGTTTAATATTAAAAAGATCATATAACAAAATTATTTTTATTATTATTATTATTATTATTATATAGACAAAAAAAACAGATTTTATATAAATATAATATATACGAATTCTTTTATGAATTTATATATAGTTGTTGTTTTCCATTTATGGATGAATTCATCTTATCTTTATTTTTTTTTATATCACTGTCATATATAAAATTATCCATATTATTATTTAATTGTGTATTTATATTTTCTTGCGACATGTTGATATTTTTTTTAATTTCTTCATCGACACAAACACTTTCATGTTCGTTACTTAATGGTACAGAAACAAATTGGACGTTCTTTTCTTCTTCTGTCACGATTTTTTTATCACAACAAGTAGAAAGCAATCCCTTATTCATTTTTTGTTTTCTTGAATAATGATGTATATATTCTTCAGGTATTGGTAAGGAACCTTCCGGTGAATTTAAATCATAATAATTATAATCAGGTATTTCTGTATTATTCTTTTTTACCATAACAGGAGAAATTTGTTTAATTCTTTGTACTGGATATGGTACTATTAAAGGTGGTGGACATTCTAAGTTTACATCAAATTTTGGAATTAATTTCTGTACATATACAATTTTTTCTATTGGTTTCCATACATATTTAACTTCATCTACATATTTTGGTACTTCAATAATTTTAGGAACTCTTTTTTCAACTGTATCTACAATAACTTCTCTTTCAACAAATTTATCTATATATTTAATTTCGGGTACTTCTACTTCTACAATTTTTTGTTCTCCTATATATTTGACCACAGGTCTGGGTACTTCATGTATGTCCCACTTAGGAACGAACTTATGAGTATATCCAGTAATTATTGGAATAATTATTTCTTTATCTACATATTTAACATTTGGTATATTTACATTAGATTTCATGATTTCTATATTTAATGTTGGAACATCATGTTTTATATTTTGATTATATACTTTAGGGATAACTACATCTGTTACTTCCACTTGTGGAATTAATATTATCTTATCTCTTCTTAATATTCCTTGTACAACGGATACAGGTATTATAGGTTGTGAACATAATAGTTTTAATTTCCCATCATTAGTCCATGACCATAATTTTTTATTATCTTCATTATTATCATTATCATCAATATTAGTTCTTATAGGGAAACCGTTCTCATCATATTCTGTATCCACATTTGATAAATAATCTTCTTCATTATAGGGGAAATGATAAGGACTCACCTGTCCTGGTATTCCATATTCTTGTACTTTAGGACATAAATATTGTCTTGCTTTACCTAAATTATATAAATCAGGATTATATTTCACATTATCACTCTCTAAATTATTTTCACTTATTACTTTTGAATAATCATCATCTACAAATTCACTATCACTTGATGTCTTATTTACTTCTTCATAAGCACTATGACTTTCGCTCATATGCATACTATAACTTGGATCTGCACCTTCATCATAGTTAATTTCTGATTTTTCGTCCATTTTTTTTTTTCTTTTTAAGGTATTAATTTTTAGTATATATGTACAAGTGTTTATGCTGAACGGAAATCCTGTTTTTTTTTTTTTTTTTTTTTTTAGCAACAAATGAATGAAGAAAGAACATATAAATGTATATATAATATATATATATATATATATATATATATATATATATATATGTGACTTATATTAAATATAAATAAGCAAACAAAAAAAAAAAGGACAAGTCCTAATTACAGTTATATAATTTCGTTCTTATATATATATATATATATTTGATAAGTACACAAAAAAAACAAAAAAACACAAAGGGTTAGAATTAGGACTAACCAAATAGGAACATACAAAATTGTTACAACAATGTTAACGTTTTTTTTTAAATGAAAAAGATATTATTATTATTTTTATTTATATTTTTACATGTATTTGTAAATTCTTGTGTATTAATGTTGAAACGTTTAAGAAAAATTGAAAAAAGATACACATATATATATATATATATATATTTATTTATTTATATATATTTTTTATTTTTTCCTTGTCATGTTTTTTTTTTAAATGTGTGCACGCATAAAAATCTATTTAAGAAATGTGAAATTAAAAAAAAAAATTAAGGAAAATTATTTGCATGTTCAGGAAATTCTACAAAAACGTTGTTAATTTCCTGATCAAGCAAGGTAAAAATTTTAAAATATTAACAAAATATTTAAGCTACATAAAATAATGTTTATATATATATATATATATATATATAATTACATATTATAATAAAAATTGTATAGCCAAATTAAAGACATAGAGATCCATTAGAGGAATAAATAAAAAAAAAAAAAAAATATATATATACATATATATGTTAAATTTTATGTAAATCATTTTCTATATTTCCTTTTTAAAATTAATTAAAATAACATTCATCGAATTAGTTTTGTATATATTCCTTGAACAAGAAAAAGAAATTATGATATATGTTCATTCTTACTAATGCAATTATAATAATTACAAAAAGGTAGAATTATATAAAAATAAAAGAGAATCTCTTTTTTTTTTTTTTTTTTTTTTTTGTGATTCTTTATTTTTAAGGAATATTATTACACTTTATGTTATTTTCACAATATCTTATAGAATGATAAAGAAAATACTGTTTATATATTTATAATGCTTGCTCAGTGCAAGACGTGAGTAAATATATCTAATATATATATATTTAATTTAATCAACATATATTTTTTTATTTTATTCAATTTTTTTTTACTTTTTTAATTGTATTTAAATAGTTGTAATTTATTCAAAAAAAAAAAAAAAAAAAAAAAAAAAAAGGAAGGAAAGAAATATAAAATAAAATAATAATAAATTGAACATGTATAATAAATATATCAAATGATAAATTAAAAATTTTAAAATATGATATCATCATCCTTTTGGGTACAGGCGTAATTATATTGTCTCTTGGAAGCATTATAATCTGGTTACAAAAAAAAAAAAAAAGATGAATAAATAAATAAATGAAAATATTTATTATATTAAACTGTTATATATATATATATATATATATATATATGCGCATATGTTTTATTTTCTTACCACCATCTGCGTCAGTGTCAATATTTGAATCCTTTAATTTGTCAGATTTCTTTTCCTTTATTTTTTTTAACCTAAAAGGTGAATGTGACAAATAATAAGAATGAGTTTTAAATTTGAAAAAAGAAAGAAAAAAAAAAAATACATACATATATACATACATCCATATATATATATATATATATATATATATATATATTACACGTTTGTATAATAATATCACTGTTATATTTACCTGTAGAATTCTTCTCTTTCTATTTCGTCTAATTCTTTTATAATATAATTTATACCTCCATCTAACCTTGGGAGCACAATCTATATTAATACAAAATAATAAGAAAAATATCATATCAAATGTTTATATTAATTTAGTTAATTATAAAAAACTATGAAAGTTATTCTTCACATATTTATTTTATTTTTTGTTGGTCTTACATTATTTAGTGCGTTAACTCTCCTATTAGTCATTTTGATTTCTTCATCAAGTGAAAAAAAAGCTACCTATAATAAAATAAAAAAAAATGAAAAGAAATAATAATATAAAACATATTATATTATATTATATTATATTATATTATATTATATTATATTTTTGTGCGTGTGAATTACCTGCATAGATGCTAATTTAACTAACATATTTAAACACTGTAAATAATTTTCCCTGGTATTATTAATAACTTGACCTCCTGCTGCAACACCTAAATTTCCTAACACATCAACAGTTGGGTCAATATTCACTTGAAATATTGGTAATTTAACACCTGCCACATTATTTGTAGATAAGGATAAAGTTACAACGGGTCTTTTTATACCTTCAATAATTTGCCCTTTAAAATCTCCAGCTGCCCAAACTGATTTAGCTAGAGAGAAGGATGCGTTCCTCATTTCCTCACCCACTTTTGTTTTTGTCTAACATTAAAAATAAATAAATATAAATAAATAAATAAATAAATATATATATATATATATATATATATATATATATATATATATATATTTATACACATATATTATATATCCCTCTTGTCATACCTTTACTATATCTTTTAACACATCTCTAAAATGAATAAACAAAGCGTCACTTTTTTTTTTTAAGAGAGAATATCCCTGGAAGGCGCTTTTTTTTTTCTGTTTCATAAGTTGCAACGTTCTACAAAAATAAAAAAATAAATAAATAATATAAAATATCTCATCACATATATAAACATAAACATAAATATAAATATATATAAATATATATATATATATATATATATATATATAGGTAATATATTCATTGCATATTTATAAGAGTCTATTATTTTCATTTTACATTCTCGAAGGTACTGGTGTAGATTCGTCTAAGGCCCCCATTATTTAAAAAAAAATAAAATAAATTCAAATAAATTATTTAATAAATTAAAATAATAATATCATGGATATATTTTAATTTCCCACACTATTCATAGAAAATAAAAATAAAATAAAAAGAAATAAAAAGAAATAAAAAGAAATTAAAATAATAAATATTGAAAAATTATAGATATAAGCACAAAATTGTAAAATATTATATATCCATATGTATATGTTTACATTTATTTATATCTTTATTAACAATAATCTTTAAAAAAAATGACATTAAAAAAAAAAAAAAAAAAAAAAAAAAAAGGACGTATTTCGTAACAGTATTTATTAATTATGACTCTTACATATTAATGTTATTAAATACAAACATATGAATATACATGAGAAGAAAAAATTAATTTTACATGTTACAAAAAAATAAAATAAATATAATATATATATATATAATAATATAATATAATATAAATAAAATACAAACGGTTTTAATGAAATATTTTTATCTATCAAACATATATTATTTTAAATGTATATTTTTATTAAATACCAAAAAATTGAATTATTTTTTTTTTTCCATCACAAAAAAAATAAATAAATATAAATAAATATATACATATATTATATATATATATATATATATATATATATATATATATAGCGAAGTTTTTGTTATCTTATATATTTATTGAATGTGTAAAATGTATAAGGCTTTATTCCCACACATCATAATGATAAAAGAAAAAACAGTGTTTAAATAAAAAAAAAAAAAAAAAAATGTATACATTTAAATACATAAAATAAAAGTGTTTCTTTTTTAACGACTTCTAATGATATTATGTAATATATTAATTTATAATATATATATATATATATACATACATATATGTATGTATATGTGATATGAATGTAAATATTTATACATACATACATATTATATTATATATATATATATATATATATACATATAATAATAACTTTTATCATTTCATTTTATCATTTCATTTTTTTCATTTATTCCATATTTAAACTTTCAAGTATATAATGTATAAATTATAAAATTTAATCGTGATTTTATTATTATTATTTTTTTTCTTTCTTTCATTCTTTCTTTTCTTTTTTGTTTTTATATAATTTATAAATATATAAAAATAAAATAAAATTATGGTATTTTATTCTTCATCCATAATTTTGCAAACTCTCAAGTTGGGGAATTATACATAAAAAAAAAAATATATATATATATATATTTTTTTTTTTCTTACTTTTTTGAAATGAAAAAAATAAAAATAAATAAGAAGGAATATAAACAATATTATCATATGCAATATATTTTTATATTATATATATATACATATATAATATATTTTTTTTGGATTTCCTACCAACATGGGCAAAAAAAAAAAAAATAATTTAAATAGATTAAAAAATATATTTATGTATAGTATAATATTTACATATATTAAACAGTATATATATAATATATTTTACTTCCAATATTTATATAAAATATATAATTGTAATATATTTTTAAATATAAGATGATAGAACAACGTTGTAATTTTTAAAAAGAATTTAAAAAAAATATATTTATTTATATGTAAATAAAAATATTCACGTTATATAGGCTTCGGCTATGTATATATATATATATATATATGTATGTATGTATTTATTTATTTTATCTTCTGATGGTTAAAAATTTTGTTTTTGATAAAAGAAAAGAAAAATTAATACTATACAAAAGTTAATATATAAATATGTGTTATATATTCCTTTAAAAGTTATAAAAGATGGTAAAATAACAAAATATTTTATTTAATGGCTCTATAATAGGAAGGGTTGATATTATATTTCCTTATCATTTGTAGGAATAAATAAATTAATCAAATATTATATATATATATATATATATATATATATATGTATATATTTCATAAGTGTTTATCTTTTAAATATACCATTATACCTTAGCATATTGTATACTTGTGTTTATATATTTTACTTTATAAAATATTTAATTGATTACGTTTATTTAAGAAAAAGTCTAAAAAGTTTGCACGTTTGCATAAAATAATAATAATATATATATATATATATATAATATGTATAAGAAGAGAACAATATATATATATTTTTTAAAATAATAATAAAAAAAATTAATACATAAGAAAAGAATGGGATGTATAAAATATATATATTTATATTATATATTTTTTTTTTAACATAATTAAAAAAAAAAAAAAAAAAGGGGTGATAGAATATTTCATTTTTCTTTTTGTATAATATAAAAATATATCTTGATATATATATATATATATATATATATATATATATATACAAAATAAATATATATTTTAGGTAGAAAAAAAAAAAAAAAAAAAAAAAAAAATAAATAATTCAAAATAGGAAATAGGAAAATATATATGTCTATATACAGTTATGCTTTCTTGTCCTAGCACATAATAAAAAGAAAATACACAAGTATATATATCTATATATATATATATATTTATGGGGACACAATTGTGATATACACATATATTTCACTTCCTATATCTTATTTAATATATGTTTTATTTTTTGGCCTTATTTTTTTTGTCTGGTTTGTTTTGCTTTGTTTGTTGCGTGTTTTCGTTTGTTTTTGTTTTTTTTTTTGCTTGTTCTTTTTTCTCTGATTTATCATTTTTAATATTGTTTGTTTTGTTTTGTTTTTTTTCTGTTTTATCTTTTTGTTCTTGTTTTGTATTTAGTTTCGATTTGGATGCAGTTTTATTAGTTTTTGATAAGCTTTTTTTAACTTTTTTTTTTTTTGTAGTTTCTACATCATGTTGTTGATTTAATTCTGATCTATATTTATTAAGAAGTTGTTTATATTCTTTGAGTTGTTGTTTTTTTTCTAATCTACGTTTTTCTTTAGCTTGTAAGAGATTTCTTTTTCTTAATAATCTCTTTTCAGTTACAAGTCTTTGGATTTTTGGTTTAATAAATTTGGTCTTACCATTTTTAGTAATAGCTCTACCTATAACATATTTTCTTACATCATCGGATTTATCTAAATTGAATAATTTCCTTATTTTGCTAGCTCTTTTAGGTCCTAGTTTTTTACCTACGGCTTTATCCGTTAAACCTGGTATTTCATTTACACCTTTTTTAACTAATGTTAAATTTAATGCTGATAAATCTTGACCAACAATACAACCTCTCACGGACTTTCTTTTCCTTTCACCCTTTTTCCTGGGTCTATAACATTTCATACCTTTCTTAAATAATAAACGAACACGATTATTAGTTAACACACCCTGAATCATAGGAAAACCTTGTTTATCATTACCTCCAGTGATTCTAAATACATAACCCGTAAATTCTTCGCCTATTGAATCTCCAGGTACAGCATTTCCTATCCTCTTTTCCATAAAAGGTAATAACTTCTTTTCATCGTCGATCTCTATGCTTTTTTGTACATTGTTAAGGGGGTTAGAAATGTTCAGCTTCATTTTGTTCTAATATGGGAACATAAATATTAAATATATGTATATAATAAAAAAATATTAATATATATATATATATATATATAATAATATATTATCTACAAAAAAAAAAAAAAAATATATATATATATATATATATATATATATATGGTGAAATTATTTTAGCACTTAATCATATATATATTTGATGATGCTGCTTAATAAATATATATATTATTATTATTACATAAAATATATAACACCATAAATAGAAATATTAATATATATATTATATATATATTTAAATATATATTTATATTTATATTTATATTTACATATTTATTTATTTTATTATTTCATTTTTTTTTTTTTTTTTCTTACAGTTAGGGTATAAAAGTATATAACTTCTTTTTTGATTCTTTGAATTTATCAAAATATTAAAATGCAAAAAAAAAAAAAAAAAAAAAACTTAAATTAATAAATGTAAATTTTTATTTAATTTTTCAAACACGTACTCTTTTTTTTTTTTTTATTTATTTATTTATTTATTTATTATTTCATATACAAAAATATGAGAAATAAATTATACATATTTTTATAATTTTTATATAATACTTATAATTTTTTTTTTTTTTTTTTTTCCTTCTGTTTAAAATAAGGAATATGCTTATTTATTATTATATAATATATAAAAATATATTGTAATATTACTTTTAATATATATATGTAATAATAATATATATATATTTAATTTTATAAATGGATCTTAGATTATGTTTTTTTTTTTTTATATATATATATTTATATATATACCCATATTAAAAAGAAGATATAAAAATAATTATATAAATAATATATACTATATATTTAATTATTTTATTACATATATAATAAATATTAGTATGTATATTTTATGATAATAAATACTTCTGCTTTTACATATATAATATAATTATATATATATAATAATATACATTTATATTAATATATTATTTTCTTATTATTTATAAAATTTGAAAGAAAGAAAAGAAAAAAAAAACACCACGCACTCAAAGTTGGATTATTAAAAAAAAAGAAGAAAAATATAAATGTTTACATATATATATATATATATATATATATGTATATGTTCTTTTTTTTATTTATAATAATATAAATAAATATCTATATATATTTTACTATTATATGATAATATTATTATACTATGTATATTATATATATATATATATATATATATTATATTTTAAATAAAAAGAAAGGGCTTGAAAAAAAAAAAAAAAAAAAAAAAACTTATGTAATTAATAATAATATATATTTATATAAACTTATAAGAAGAAATACATATATAAATACATAATATATTAAATTATATAAGGAACAGTGCTAATTCTTTTTTTTTTTAAATTGAATATTTATATATATAAGTTTATATTTTTTTCTTATGTATATATTATTTATATAATATATAAATAATTACACCCCCTCCAACAACATATATATATTATATTATATATATATATATTATATATAATAATATATTAATTATAATTATATAAATGTTGTATTATAATCTAATTTTATTTTAAAAAATTATTTTTTTGTAAATGGTATATTATTAAATTATATTTTTATAAATATATGTATATATTTATAATATATTTTGTTTATTTATTTATTTATTTATTTATGAAAGGATAAAGTCAAAGATAATGAAAAAATTATGTATCATATTATATATAATATATTATATGGATACATATATTTTTTTTTTTTTATCACTCCATGGGGTTGTAGATATAACATATAAAATTCATTATGTATTATTTTCTTTGTTAACCTTAAAAAAAATATTTAAAAAATAAAACATATAATATTAATATGTTTATATATATATATATATATATATATATATATGTATGTATAACCTCTTGAATGTTTATTCGATTAAGGTCAAATATTTATGAGAAATAGTGCAAAGATATGATCTTTAATTAAAGGATAGAAAACAATTTTATACAATAATTATATTTTATTATTCCTTTAATATTATTATCGTTTAAAATAATTTTTATAAAAAGTTAAAGCGGTTTTTTATCTTCATTTTGTTGTATTTAAAATGTGAATTACTCATCTTTCAACATTTTTGTGTTCAAAAAAAAAAAAAAAAAAATCAAAAGGAAATATAATTTTTGTGAATATGAAAATGTTTATAAATTATCTCCTTTGATGGGATTTAAAAAAAAAAAATATATATATACACAAATGAACAAATAACAAAAATATATTGATTATGCTTATTATTTTTTAAAAAAATCTTTAAAATACTAGACAATTTTGCTTTGTACTTTATGAATATATTTATGCGTTTATAAATATGGGATAATATTATATATATATATATATATATATATATCTATATACATTCTTTTTTTAAAGTCTTTAAAATATGTCCACCAAAAAAAAAAAAAAAAAAAAAAATATTATATATAAGTTATTATGTATGTATGTATGTTCTATATTATATATAAATAAATTCCCCACAAAAAAAAAAAAAATAAAATAAAATAAATTGGTAATTAAATTATTATCACATTTTGGACACGTGCACATATATTTGATACATGTTATATAAAAGTATATAAATTTTTGTTTTTTCTTTTTTTTAATTTGAAAATTTCATATCAATTATTTAAAAAAAAAAAGAAAAATTATAATAATTAAATAATAATATATATGAATATGCGATTAATATCATATATATTAATATGTATAAAAATAAATAATAATAAAAATAATAAATATTAAAAATAAAAATATATATATATATATATATATATAAATATATATTTATATATATTTATTTATTTTATGCATAACCCATTAAAATGTGTTCCGTGAGGATTTAAAAAAAAAGAAAGAATCAACTTGTAAAAGGAAAAATAATTATTCACACAATAAATATATTTGAGTTAAAGATGTTTTAAGAAAAAAAAATTGTTTGTTCATGGGGAAAATAAAATAATAGTTATACAAACGTTTGATAATAATAATATATGACTATTTTGAAGAAATAAAGTTTAACATTAGCTTAAAATTTATAGGCGAATAGGCAATAAAAAAAAAAAAAAAAAAAAAAAAAAAAAAAAAAAAACATATATATATATATATATATATATATGTTTGTGTAGTGTATTTCTTTTTTGTGTGCATAGTGGATGAGGACATACACACACACATAAGTTGATACATACATATATATATATATATATATATATATATATTTATTTATTTATTTCTATATTACGCTACAGTCTTATCGTTAATAAATTCACGTAAAATGCATTTTCGAAGGTGTATACGAAAATATTGTATAAATAAAAAAATTGTTAACCCCTTTGAACATGTACAGAGAACTTTAAATGAGAAGAACTATTATTATTATGATATTAACGAACTGCATGATAGCAGAATTAAGAGTTTACCATATTCGATAAGGGTTTTACTAGAATCTGCTGTTCGAAATTGTGACAATTTAAAAGTCAGTGAAAAGAATGTAGAAACTATATTAGGATGGAAAGAAAATTGTAAGAAGAAAAAGGAAGTTCCTTTTATGCCTACGAGAGTATTATTACAAGATTTAACGGGTGTCCCATGTATTGTTGATTTAGCTACCATGAGAGACACAGCCGAAAAATTAGGATGTGATGCAGAACGAATTAATCCTTTAATCCCTGTAGATTTAGTTATTGATCATTCTGTTCAGGTTGATTATAGTAGAAGAGAAGATGCTTTAGAATTAAATGAAAAGAAAGAATATGAAAGAAATTTAGAAAGATTTAAATTTCTTAAATGGGGTATGAATTCATTTAAAAACATGTTAATATTACCACCTGGTTCTGGTATAGTTCATCAAATTAATTTAGAATATTTAGCGCATTGTGTTTTTAATAAAGACAATTTACTCTATCCAGATAGTGTTGTGGGAACTGATTCACATACAACCATGATAAATGGATTAGGAATATTAGGATGGGGAGTAGGAGGTATAGAAGCTGAAGCAACCATGTTAGGTTTACCAATATCTATGACATTACCAGAAGTTGTAGGTATAAATGTGGTAGGGAAATTATCTGATTATTTATTAAGTACAGATATTGTTTTATATATCACATCTTTCTTAAGAAAAGAAGTAGGAGTTGTTAATAAATATGTGGAGTTTTTTGGAACAGGTTTAAAAGATTTAAAGTTAGCTGATCGTGCTACTATATCAAATATGGCGCCTGAGTATGGTGCAACTGTTGGCTTTTTTCCAGTCGATGATATTACCTTAGAATATTTATTACAAACTGGTAGAGATAAAGAAAAAGTTGAACTTATAAGAGAATATTTAATGAAAAATTCAATGTTTAATACTTATAAAGATAATGTTGAATATACCGATGTATACACATTAGATTTATCAAAACTAAATTTATCACTTTCTGGACCTAAAAGACCACATGATAATGTATTACTATCAGAATTACATAAAGATTTTACTATGTGTTTAGAATCTCCTATAGGATTCAAAGGATATAACATAGCAAAAGAAGAGCGTGAAAAAAAAATTTCCTTTGTGTGTTCTAAAGATGGAAAAGAATATGTCTTATCTCAA
This sequence comes from Plasmodium falciparum 3D7, assembly GCF_000002765.6. Taxonomy (NCBI): domain Eukaryota; phylum Apicomplexa; class Aconoidasida; order Haemosporida; family Plasmodiidae; genus Plasmodium; species Plasmodium falciparum. The sequence continues at coordinate 1,658,759 of NC_004331.3, forward strand.
GGTAGTGTTGTTCTTTGTGCTATTACGTCATGTACTAACACTAGTAATTCGTCATCTATGATAGCTGCTGGATTGTTGGCAAAAAAAGCTATTGAAGAATTCGGACTTAAAAGTTTACCATATATTAAGAGCTCGTTATCACCAGGTTCTAAGACGGTTCAGAAATATTTAGAAGCAGGTGGATTATTAAAATATTTAGAACAACTAGGTTTTTATAATGTCGGATATGGATGTATGACGTGTATTGGAAATAGTGGGCACCTAGATGAAGAAGTTGAAGAAGTTATAAACAAAAATGATTTAATTGTATCCTCTGTATTATCAGGAAATCGAAATTTTGAAGGCAGAGTCCATCCTTTAATTAAAGCTAATTATTTAGCTTCTCCGGTATTAGTTGTTTTATTCAGTATTATTGGAAATGTGAATGTAGATTTGAGTAATTATACTTTTAATTATAAAGGAAAGAAAATTAATGCATTAGATTTAATTCCACGTAAAGAAGAAATTGAAGAATATGAGAGTACATATATAAAACCAGAAATGTATACAGAAATATATAAAAATATTAAATATGTAAATAAATATTGGAATGATATACAAATAAAAAAAAATAAGTTATATGAATGGGATAAAAATTCGACATATATACATAAACCACCATATTTTGAAAATATGACATTAGAAATAGAAAAGATACAAGATATAAAGGATGCACATGTTTTATTATTTCTAGGAGATAGTATAACAACAGATCATATATCACCGGCTGGAATGATACATAAAACATCAGAAGCATACAAATTTTTAAAGACAAAAAATATCAAGGATCAAGATTTAAATACGTATGGAGCAAGAAGAGGAAATGATGAAGTTATGATAAGAGGAACATTCGCAAATATTAGATTAATAAATAAATTGTGTCCAGATAAAGGACCCAATACAATACATATACCTACAAATCAATTAATGTCTGTATATCAAGCAGCTATGAAATATAAACAAGATAACATAGATGTAATAATAATTGCTGGAAAAGAATATGGTTGTGGGAGTTCAAGAGATTGGGCTGCTAAAGGTCCAAATCTTTTAGGTGTTAAAGCTGTTATAGCCGAATCATATGAAAGAATACATAGAAGTAATTTAATTGGTATGAGTGTCTTACCTTTACAATTTATAAATAATCAAAGTCCCCAATATTATAATATGGATGGCACTGAAAAATTTACTATCTTATTAAATGATGGTAATATTAAAGCACAACAAACTATTAAAGTTCAGATGAACCAAAAAGGGAAAATCATTATTTTTGATGTTCTGTGCAGAATAGATACCGAAATTGAAGAAAGGTATTTTAGAAACGGAGGAATTCTAAAATATGTTTTAAGATCATTAGTTAATGAAGCTAACAAATAATTAATACAAAAATGTATAAAAAGTAAATAAAAAATAATTAAGTAAAATAATATGTAATCGATAAGAAGAACGTATAAATATTTGCATATATATATGTTCATGTGTTAATATATTATGGATATAATTATTTTGCATTTTATTTTTCAACATATATATATATATATATATATATATATATATGCAGATACATATATTTTTTTTATTTTTTTTATTTTTTTTATTTTTTTTATTTTTTTTATTTTTTTTATTTTTTTTATTTTTTTTATTTTTTTTATTTTTTTTATTTTTTTTATTTTTTTATTTTTTTTTTTTTATATAATCCTTTTCAAGGGGTTAACCCCCAATATATTTTTACGTAATAATTCTGAATCATTACAATAATATGTTCTTTTCATTATGTATTTTTTTGTATGTTAACAATACATTTGTAAATGTAATATAAATATATTATATATTTATAAAATATTTGTTTTTCTTGTTTTTTCTTATAAACTTCCTATATTTCAATTAAATTAAAAAATATATTTTTTTTATATGTTATTATAATATAGAACCATTAATTTAAAATATATACATAAATAAATAAAAATATATATATATATATATATATATATATATATATATATATTTATTTATTTATTTATATTATGTGCAAGTCGGATTTTTTTTTAAATATTAGATTATATAAATATTTATAATCTGTTATATGCTCTTCCTTGTAATTTATATGCTTAATAAAGTAGCCCGAAGTATACAGAAAGAAATTCTTTTTAATGCTCTTGTCATTATATATATAATAATCGCTTCCAATATTTTTTATTATTTTATTCGTACTATTAAAGAAGAATGGGAAGACATATTTATAATTAAAAATATCATTATTTTTTAAAATAAAAGGACTAAGGAAATGTTCATTATCATATTCATAATTATAATAAAGAAAGAAATGTTTAGGTCCATCTATTTCAATAATATGATTATTAAAATATATATCACAAAAAAATGTCAGTATATTTTTTTCATTATATATATTGTTATCATTATAAATATTTTTTATATTGCTACTTATATAATAGTGTGTGAGACTAGTTTTAATTTTATTGTTTTTATTGTTTCTTATATTATTAAATAGGTTTTGCTGGTCTATATATTTTTTTTTATATTTGTCTGAATAATATGGATCCAGTTTGTTATTTTCTAATATTTTGCTTTTGAATAAATTATATATGGAACATAAAAAATTAGAAATATGTTGATTATTATTATGTTGATTATTATTTCTATGATTATTATCATTATTATTATTATCATTATTATTATTATCATTATTATTATTATCATTATTATTATTATCATTATTATTATTATCATTATTATTATCCTTATTATTACCAACTTTTTGTTCCTTTCTTTGTAATCTTTTGTACATAAAAATGTTCAAATATTTATCATTACACAAGGGATTCCTATATATGTTATAAAGCTTTCCTTTTATATACTCATGCTTGTTTCCATTTTTATTATTTTTTAAAAATACATATTTTTTATAAACATTACATTTACGATGATTTTTTCTCATTAATATATTTAATTGCTTTGCACACTTGTACTTGACATAATTTTTCATTCTTACTTTTGGAAATATATATAACTTTTGTAAATATGAAAAAAGAATTGGCATAGATGTTTCTACATATATTGTTAAAAGTATAATGTTAGATAAATAATTTTCTGACACGTATATAGAAGATTTATGAAATATCGTGTTTGTATATTTTTGATTTTTATATAAAGATTGGAATTGATCACAAGTATGCACATAATTAATGTTAGATGTATTAAATTTGTTGTTACTACTTTTATGATTAAGCCATGGTTTTTTTTTATACAGATATTTAAATAGATTTAAGATTACATATTCAAAATAGGTTAATTGTAACAAGTGTAAGTTTGTTATTTTTTTGATTTTTTTTTTGTTTTTGTGTTGTTTATTTTGAATAATATATACTTTATTAAATAATAGATCATGTATTATTTTATTGTCTACATATTCTTTTCCATATATGTTAATATAAAAGTTATGGGATATTTTAAATAATGAGGACATATTTTTTATTGTATTTATACGATCATATTTTTTTATCCTAGATATTATAATTGTATCAACAAATTTATTAATTCCATATAAAAGGATGTGTTTATTATAATCGTTATATATTTTCCTATCTTTCAACAGAAATAAATTAAATTTGATTAACAATATTTGATATAAATATGTATAATGTAAATTATATTTTTGTAATAAATAAAATATTAAAGAACAGTAATATATAGATTTATTAAATATATAAGAATTATAATATAAATAACATATATAATAAAAGCTTTTTTTTATATTTATTATATTTAAATATTTTATACTATTAAGATATTTTTTTAATACATTTATATTTAAATATGTACTACAATATTTTCTTCTTAAAATTATATATCTTATATATTGATCATTAATACATTTATTTATTAAATTATCCATTAAAATATGTTTACATTCATTTATATTTTTAATAATGAAATTGTCTAAAGATTTCATTTTCTTTCTTTTTTTTTCTACATTATTTTCTTTTTTCATTATATGTTTATATGTTTGTGAAACAATACTACAGCTAATATATATAAATAATAAGCAAATTTTGTTATTATATGTGTGTGGATCTTTATATTTATCATTATGTATATTATCCTTTTTCTCTTTACACATATAATAATTAAAACAAATATTTTTATCATCACTATAAATGTTTTTGTCATACAATTCGTTTTTATCATTTGTATGATGGTGGTATTTATTACTTATTCTTTCTTTTTCTTTTTCTTCCACATTTTCGAAACTCTCCTTATTTATTGTTATGTTTACATTGGAATATATTTCCGAGATAATATTTAGTTCATTTATATTTAGCATATTACTATTCTTGGATAAATAATATAGGTAAAAATCTAAAGTAAATAAAAAAAAATCCGTATACATAGAATATATATTTTTATTATTCATATAATATGATGCATCATTTTTTTTATTATTATTATTTAATCTGTCCTGGTATTGTAAAATATGTTTAAAAAATATATGGTTTACATGTATTGATGAATTCAACAAATAGGTGTTCTTATCACGGTATTCTCTTAAATTTTTTGAATACAACAAAGACAATAGTTTAATTATTTTTTCATTACTATTCTTTTTATCTACGTACTGAAAATATTTATATAAAATTAAATTGGGGTCCCTAAAATTGGAAGAATTTAAAATATTATTACATTTATTATATTCATCTTTATTTATATTTAATAAGGATATTAATTTTATATATACATCAATATTTATCTTTGAGTTGTTATATAAATAAAACTTAATTAAAAATTGATTATAAATCGAGCAGGTATTATCATTCTTATTATGGTAATAATGTTTATTATGATTATTATGATTATTATGTTTATTATAATTATTAACTAGCCTTCCCCATTTCCTATAACAAAGTCGAAACGACTTCATTCTCAAAGAAGAAAAAGTTTTTTTAATTTTTCTTTTTTATTTCATGAGTCATACATTATTTCTTTCTCTATTTTTATTTACAAATCAAATATATAAAAGAATGAACTATATAATCACCTTAAATATTTTTACCTTTCCTTTTTTCATTTAATATTTATACATGTATAATTATTCACATTTAAAAAGAAATTATCCTAACTAATTTGCCAAAAAAAAAAAAAAAAAAAAAAAAAAAAAGTTTAAAAAAGAACATCACGTTCGAATCATACATATAGATAAAGATATGAATATTAAAATATATTCTGTAGAACTATGGAAAGTATTTTATAATTTAACTTAAAAAAATATTTTTATTATTAATACATATGTTATTATATTTATATATATATAATATGTGCTCATATTCATTTGTTATAAATATATAAGGAATAATATAAAAATGATAACATGTGTAAAATATAATTATTACAGAATTGTATATAGTACATAAAACAATATATATATATATATATATATATGTAATATATATATTTATATATTTATATAATATTATATACATTATAAATTAACACAATGCCCTCATAGTATAAACAACTTATATATTTAAGCGTGACCTATTAAAATTTATAAATTGAATATTATATATATATATATATATATATATATATATGAACAAAAAATTATAAATTCCCTACATTTAATATTTATAATTATATACCTAAAAGAATATTAAAATATATATATATATATATATATATGAACAAAAAATTATAAATTCCCTACATTTAATATTTATAATTATATACCTAAAAGAATATTAAAATATATATATATATATATATATATGGATATATTAAAATATATATGTGTATAATTATGACACATATATATAATTATTTTATTTTTTTTTTTATTTTTTTTTATATAAAGAACTATGTTGGTTCATTATAATGATAAAAAATATAGCAGAATCATTTTATATTTATAACATATGTAAATTAAAAAATATGTCCATAAAAAATTTATACATAAAGTAATAATTTAATATATATATGTGCGTGTGTGTATCATGTACCATTCCCTGATTTTGTGTATAAAACTAATTTAAGTGAATGTCAAAACAATGCTGAAGCTGAAACGTGTAATGAAAACGGTTTCAAATAAAAATTTTCGTTTCTCCATTCGTAATTTTAGTTTATGTAAAAAAATATATTATAATGGACCTAAAGATACTTATATAAATTCAGGCTTTGAATTAAAAAATGAAGAC
>NC_004331.3:1670000-1675000 GCF_000002765.6 Plasmodium falciparum 3D7
ACCTTTTTAATTTTATCCCCCTTAAGTTTTTGTTGTCTTTTTGATAAGTTGGATATCAGGCCCTTATTATCTAAAAAATAAAAATATAAATAAATGTGTAGATATATGTGTGTATATATATTATTATGTGTTAATATATAAAAGGGATATCCTAATAATATATTAAACAATACATACATACATAAATACATACATATATACATATGTGTGTTTAAAAAAATTGAATTTTACTTTCAATAAATTCTTCAAGAAGCCCATCAAAAAGATTAAGTTTCTCTTCAATGGTTAAACTATATTTTGATATGCTTAATTTAAAAAAAAAGAAATATATATATATATATATATATATATATATATATATATTTATATATGTTTTATATATATATTAATATGTAGCACGTTTTTGCCATATGAGCATTCATACATATTAAACATAAAATAAAGATGATTTTATTTTAAACAAACTTTTGTACAACATGATCTGATACTTCTTCAAGGGACGCTTCGGTATCTAGTAAAACTTCACGCATCGATGTTTTTACAAAACCTATATCATCACTAAAATCATCAACCATTTTTTGTATATTATCAACAATCTGTTTAAAAAAAAAATTATGAATAAATATTACTTTTTTCATTCTTCTGTATATTATTTATAAATATATTTTAATAATTTTTATAAGTACCTCGTTTTTTGAATCATCTTCCACATCATCTTTTCTGACATATGTATTTAAGGAAAAATTATTATTTTTTGATAAGTCGTTATCTAAAAGAAATTAATTAAATATATGCCGTCATTATTATACATACATATATATATATATATATATATATATATATATATATATAATTTCCATTTTTTTTTTTTCTTTTATTTTACTTAGATTGTAAGATAGCACACATTTTAACAAGACTAAAATAATGAGAAAACAAATCGGGATTTTCATTTTCATTTTTTTTTTTGTTTTTTTTTTTTTTTGGGTAAAATAATTATTATATACAAAAAGGTATACAAGTAATAAATTTGTTTACAAAATAGAGTTGTCCATTCTTTTTTTTATCTTCTTGGATAAAATAATGTATTTGTCATAATTATTTTCTTAGTAACACAAAAATCTTATAACAACCAATAGCAAATAGCAATATAAGAAGAATCAAATATATAATATTTATCATATATATATATGTATATATAATGTATATTATTTTGTTTTATTTTTCTATTTTCTTTTTAATCATGCTTTATACTTATGCTACATTATTGTTGTCTCTATAAACGTATATATATATATATATATTTTTAAAAAGACAAAGTCTACAAAATATTTCAGAAAAATTGTATGAATCCTTAATATATTGTTTTTTATTTGGCATATTTATTATTTACAAAATTATATTTCCTCTTAACTTTACATGCTTAAATTAAAACCAACTCTAAATTTTACATGAACCAAAAAAAAAGCTCAATGGCATTTTTTAATATTAAAGAAAATGAATAAGAACATATTATATACATGCATAATTCGATATATTAGCTAGTTGGGGGGGAAGGAATGAACCAAAATGAAGTTCATTAATTTTAAACATTCAAAGAATATAAAAAAAAAAATAAAGGAAATAAAAATTTTATTAAATTTATCTTATAGACCTTAATATGATGAGTAAGTAAAAATATATTGAACAATCAGTTGTATATTGCAAAGGCAGTTTTGCATACTTTTTTAAAATTTTTCTTAAAGCATGCACAATTAAGAAGACGAAAAAACACAAAATTTAACCAGAAAAAATTATACATATATATATATATATATATATATATATATATATATATATATGTGTTGTATATTTATTGCCTCTTCTTTTTATATTAAATTTTTTTTTATGAAATTGCTCTTTTTCACAACAAGAAAATTGAAAAAAATAGGGAAATTATGAAACATTTTTTTTTAAAGGGATGTTTTTCAAAAACTTTTTTGTAATAAAAAAAAATAAAATTGCCTAATATCATTCCTTCTAAGATTTAATATTTTAGCACATGAGTTCAATTTCGTTATTTTGTTTTTTCTGTTTTTTAAATAGAAACTTTAAAAAAAGAATATATTTATATTCATAAGCGTGTTTATTTAATAACAGGCATTATTTAATTTTCGTAAAATATATACAAAGTTGATCTTTTTTTTACACATATATTAAATATTAGAAATTAATTTTTTCATTCTGTTTCCTTTTATATAACGATAAAATTTAAATACACATTATAAACTTTTTTATATAATATTATGCTACCATAATTATTATAAAATAAATTTACTTGAGTTTTTATAATACGCTTTTTTTATTACATTGAAGGGTACTTAAATATACGAAAAAAAAAATTATATAGAATATGTAAAATATTTCTTTCTTCTTTTTTTTTTTTTTATATTACTATATATATATATATGCATTTTTTTTTTTTTTTTTTTTTATCCTTGTTATATAAGTTTATTTTTTAAAATTAAAAAAAAAAAAAAAAAAAAAAAAAGAAATTTAAATATTTAATATATATATGTGTATATATATTAATTATAGCTATCATATTTTTTTTTTTTTTTTTTTTTTTTTTTTTTTGAGAACAAAATTATGAGGGTCAGTTTTCTTTTATTTTATTTTAGTACGCAACATTCTCTATATTTTTAAGATCACCAAAAAAAAAAAATTTCATGATCTTATAATTAATAATTACATATACACATTAATCTTATTTTATATAATAAATTATTTCATATTTGAAATTTATATAAATATAAAATTAAATTATATATATTTATTTTTGCTTTATTATTTTTTTGTTACATAATATATGTATATATAGATATATAATATTATATAGCTTTATTATTTTTTTTTTTTTTTTATTTTGCACACTTCTAATTTAGTTGTTAAAAAAAAAAAAATATATATATATATTATATATATATATATAGTTTATATATACACATAATATATTTATATATTTCATGATGCATATTATGTATAAGTATATATTATATATATTTTTTTAGAAAAAAAAAAGGCATCTTAAAAAATATATTATCACATTAAAAAAAAAATATTATATATATATATATATATATATATATATTGATAATTATATTTACTGTTCATATATTTATAATAATAGTTCTACATTTTACATATATTTATATATATTTTTTTTTTTTTACCTGACTTTTAGCTTTTTTTTTTTTTTTTTTTTTTTTTTTTTGTTAATATTTTTCTTAACAATTCATTTTGGCTTTTATTTTTTGTGTGATAATAAAAATGTTGTTTTAAAACGTCGTTTTTATTTTCTAAAGCCTATATAATTATTATATAATAATATTATATATATATGTAATAATAATAATATTAATATATATATATAATATTATATAACATATCTGTATGTATAAATCATTTATTTATTTTTTTTTGTGAACCATACGGGTTGTTGTTTTTTTTTTTTTATTTAGTTCTTATTTTCATTACATAAAAAAAATTTTCTATTGTTAAAATTTATTTATTTATATTTTTTTTTGTTAGTACTCATATTTGTACTTTTTTATGTATTAGTAATTTTTATCATACATATATTCATACATTTATATATATATATATTTTTTATTTATACAATATATATTTAATCTTTTCATATTTATAAAAAAAAAAAAAAAATGGCTGTTACAAATGAAGAAATAAAAACGGCAAGTAAGATTGTTAGAAGAGTTTCAAATGTAGAAGCATTTGACAAAAGTGGTTCAGTTTTTAAGGTAATAGAATTGTATATCTTTATATACATACATATATTTTTTTTTTTGTATATGTAGTTTTATTTTTCGCATCTCCTATATATAATTGTTTACATATTTTCCCAATGTGTATTAAAAAAAAAATTTTTTTCTTTTTTTTTTTTTCTCATTTTTTTAGGGTTATCAAATATGGACTGATATATCTCCGACAATAGAAAATGATCCAAATATTATGTTTGTAAAATGTGTTGTACAACAAGGATCAAAAAAAGAAAAATTAACCGTTGTACAAATTGATCCACCCGGAACAGGAACTGTAAATGATAAACGAATAAAAAAAAAAAAAAAAAATATATATATATATATATATAATAGAATAATTATATATACATATTGAAAAAAAAAAATATACATGTTTATGGAATTAAACATATTCAAATATTTATATACTTGATGTCTTTTGAGAGATTATATTACATATACATGTATATTATTTTTTATTATATTATATTATATTATAATTTTAATTTATTTTATTTACAGCCATACGATATTGATCCAACTCACGCATGGAACTGCAACTCTCAAGTAGACCCCATGTCTTTTGGTGATATTGGTCTTTTAAATCACACCAACATCCCATGTGTTCTTGACTTTTTAAAGCACAGATATTTAAAAAATCAAATATACACCACTGCTGTTCCCCTTATTGTTGCAATAAACCCATACAAGGATTTAGGAAACACAACTAATGAATGGATTCGTAGATATCGTGATACAGCTGATCATACTAAGTTGCCACCACACGTGTTCACATGTGCTAGGGAAGCTTTGTCTAATCTCCATGGTGTAAACAAGAGCCAAACTATTATTGTATCTGGTGAATCTGGTGCAGGAAAAACCGAAGCAACAAAACAAATCATGAGATATTTTGCTTCTTCTAAGAGTGGAAATATGGATTTACGTATTCAGACAGCAATAATGGCTGCAAATCCAGTTCTTGAAGCTTTTGGTAATGCGAAAACTATAAGAAATAACAATTCATCTCGTTTTGGTCGTTTCATGCAGTTGGTTATATCCCATGAAGGAGGTATAAGATACGGTTCCGTTGTTGCTTTTCTGTTGGAAAAATCTAGAATTATTACACAAGATGATAATGAAAGGTCATATCATATATTTTATCAATTTCTTAAGGGTGCAAATAGTACGATGAAATCTAAATTTGGT